>NC_056726.1:635720344-635725344 GCF_019279795.1 Protopterus annectens | reverse complement strand
AATAAGAGCTGTGCATGTGTACATGTTATGCAAATGTGTAGTGACCCTTGTTACAGGGCTGGTCCTCTCTAGTATCGTTTGCAAGCAATAACAGCTGTGCATGTGTACATGTTATGCAAATGTGTAGTGACCCTTGTTACAGGGCTGAACCTCTCTAGTATCATTTGCAAGCAATAACAGCTGTGCATGTGTACATGTTATGCAAATGTGTAGTGACCCTTGTTACAGGGCTGGACCTCTCTAGTATTGTTTGCAAGCAATAACAGCTGTGCATGTGTACATGTTACGCAAATGTGTAGTGACCCTTGTTACAGGGCTGGACCTCTCTAGTATCATTTGCAAGTAATAAGAGCTGTGAATGTGTACATGTTATGCAAATGTGTAGTGACCCTTGTTACAGTGCTGGTCCTCTCTAATATCGTTTGCAAGCAATAACAGCTGTGCATGTGAACATGTTATGCAAATATGTAGTGACCTCTCCAGGCAAGCAATAACAGCTGTCCATGTGTACATGTTTTGCAAATGTGTAGTGACCCTTGTTACAGGGCTGGACCTCTCTAGTATAATTTGCAAGCAATAAGAGCTGTGCATGTGTACATGTTATGCAAATGTGTAGTGACCCTTGTTACAGGGCTGGTCCTCTCTAGTATTGGTTGCAAGCAATAACAGCTGTGCATGTGTACATGTTATGCAAATGTGTAGTGACCCTTGTTACATGGCTGGACCTCTCTAGTATCGTTTGCCAGCAATAAGAGCTGTGCATGTGTACATGTTATGCAAATGTGTAGTGACCCTTGTTACAGGGCTGGTCCTCTCTAGTATTGGTTGCAAGCAATAACAGCTGTGCATGTGTACATGTTATGCAAATGTGTAGTGACCCTTGTTACATGGCTGGACCTCTCTAGTATCGTTTGCCAGCAATAAGAGCTGTGCATATGTACATGTTATGCAAAGGTGTAGTGACCCTTGTTACAGGGCTGGTCCTCTCTAGTATCGTTTGCAAGCAATAACAGCTGTGCATGTGTACATGTTATGCAAATGTGTAGTGACCCTTGTTACAGGGCTGGACCTCTCTAGTATCGTTTGCAAGCAATAACAGCTGTGCATGTGTACATGTTACGCAAATGTGTAGGGACCCTTGTTACAGGGCTGGTCCTCTCTAGTATCGTTTGCAAGCAATAACAGCTGTGCATGTGTACATGTTATGCAAATGTGTGGTGACTCTTGTTACAGGGCTGGACCTCTTTAGTATCATTTGCAAGCAATAACAACTGTGCATGTGTTCATGTTATGCAAATATGTAGTGACCCTTGTTACAGGGCTGGGCCAAATGGCTATGTGCACACCTACATAGAGTGGATATTGAGAGTAGAGACACACTGATTGAACTACCAGGTTTTTGTAGCCCAACCTTTCATTGCCAACCTAACAGCCGCTTGCACATACTGTATGTAAGGTAGTGCACTGCACTGGTAATGAAACAGGTTGCATATCATCTTTAACTCCAGTGTAACATCTGCAGTAGGAGTGTAAGATGTAGGAGACAGCTGCTCATGTGTAATAGCCGCTTCATAGGTGATGGCTCACACTATCTGATTATATCCTGATCATGTTGATAGTGGCATCAGAGTCTACTGATACATGACTCTGTTTGGAGAGTGGGTGACTGTGCCCAACAGAGCTTATGGTCCTGGTGGATATGTGAGTATATGCCCAGAGAAGGAAACAGACCTGTAGACATTTGCATCATCTGTAATCAACTAACAAGATGTCATGTGCTCCTCAGATGAGGATTGCTGCTAAAGGTAGCTGCAATGTTTCCGTAATAGCCATTGCTGTCACACCCAGGCATCACTGTCTAAAACATCTTCATAAGCCCTACTAAACTAAATACAGTACTTGGTACTTGTAGTACTGAATGCTCATACAGGCATGTCCACTAGTCAGCTACTGGTATTTACTAATGTCAGCTTTGTGTATGTGGCCATCCTGGGGGAATGTAATCTCTGCCATGTACACTGCCAAACCCATCTAACACCACACCTCACACATTGTTTGGGATGCAGCTACAGGGGTAAGCTGGAAGGCAGCCCAGTCTACAGCCATGACTGTACTGGACAGTCATGAGGTGTAGGTTAACACATGCAGCTCATCAACACAACCAACACATACCCTTATCAGAACACAGTGAGGACACCCACACACACTACCAGAAATTACACACATTCACAGATGCATCTAAGTATCTGGCCAAAGAAGTGACCCCCCCCCCAAGCAGGAAGAGACAGACACCGAAATACACAAACTGTATGACATAGTTTGCATAATTATGCCACACCTCAGAACACATGGCTGGAAACATGCCCAACAGTACTCATTTGTGAATGCAAACTCTAGCACTATGTTACACACCAACATATACGAGGGCATACATACTGTCATCTGCCTGTCTGCCATGATTAGCCGCATACCCATACACTCAGACCACCTTTTGAACTATACACATGGCTCTGGCATATTCCATGTTGTTGTGCAGAACCTGTGATGCAGTAGCCTGGACTGCATGGAAACACATGTAGGAACTGTCAGGTCTTGTAGCCCATGCAGGTATGTCCCAAGGCCTGGGTAGCATTCTGCCATTGGCCAGAATTATGCTGCAGTACAGGGACAAAAGGATTGTATTCCACAATTGTCTAGTGTAGTGGTGCAAGTCAAAGGATATCCAGTATCTGTCTGCCTGGGATAACATGGTTGACAGACCATGATGCTTTGCCAGACAGGGCCTGCACCTGTCACCCCTGAGAATCTGGATACTGCCTAGGCCTCATGCTTCCTCTATAGTGCCTTCATCATGCACAGTTCAAGTGAAGGTCCATTGCTGTTACAGGGACTGCCAAGCAATAAACTGCAGGTCTCGATAAACAATGATACATGTCAGAAACACTATACGGAAACACATATGTCAATCCCTAACATGGAAAACATATCTGTGCAGTGGCTGAGACCGGTTTCAACATTCCGGAGAGCACACCTACATGACCATGTTATAACACATACCTCACCCCTTGCCCATTATCCTTTATTGGAACACATGGGCCGCAGGTATGTCCATATTCTTGAAGGATATGTACACACCCACGCTAGTTGCACTTGCATAACTTCAGATGCATTATGCTGAACTACCTTTGTATCAAAGTGGAATTCAAATTGAACCTTGCAACAGATCACACACCAGTACACCGCCACGCTAATTGCACTTGCATAATTTCAGATGCATTATGCTGAGCAACTACCTTTGTGTCAAAGTGGAATTCAAAATGCACCTTGCGACAGATCACCCACCAGTACACCCCCACGCTAGTTGCACTTGCATAACTTCAGATACATTATGCTGAGCAACTACCTTTGTGCCAAAGTGGAATTCAAATTGCACCTTGAGACAGATCACACACCAGGCCGCGGATTTCCAAACTGTCATAATGTGCTGTAATGGGGAAGATCAGGTCTGAGACAGAACCATAATAATGGCTACTCTCAACTATTCCATTATGAACTGGGAAGACTCCTCATGTACCAACACCTGCGCTCAATGCATGTTGGATTCCATCGACCAGGGCGGCCTGTGCTATTGGACTGCCGGACTGCAGCCCCCTCAACTTTAAAATAAAAAATAAATAAATAGAAAAAAAATTTAAAATTCACGCATGCGCACTAGTCCGGACTGCTGCTGAGACAGTCTGGAGCATGCGCAGATGTCTCAGCAGCAGTCCTGACTGGGAAACATGGACAACAGAGCTCCCAGAAGTCTATGCAGTTTTAAACTGCATAGACTGTCCTGGGAAAACACGTCGGGGTCGGACTGCAACATCAGCAATGTAGGATCTCGCGACGGGCAGGGTCTGGATTGGAGTGTGAGTGTGTGTGTGTGTGTGTGTGTGTGTGTGTGTGTGTGTGTGTGTGTGTGTGTGTAAGTGCCCCAGGTGCAATATACTGGTGATTAGACTCATGGTGGTGTGGTAGAGAATACCTCAGGCTTGAACCCTGTACCTTGTATGCAGGTGTTAAAGACCTGAATTCCCTACCCACCACCATTTGTAAAAAAATTGCAGATTTTTGCCTCATATTTGATCTGATCTATTCCTCATAATATCTGTGGTTTGTAAATATTGCAATGCTTGATATTTGGTGCAGTGGTAGCATTGTTGCCTCACAGCTGCAGGTTCTTGGGTTTGATTCTTGGCTGGGGTGCCTTCTTTGTGGGGGGGTCTGTATCTTCTCCCTGTGTTTGTGTGGGTTTGCTTTTGTGTCCTCCCATGTTACAAAGACATGTCTGCATTATTTCTTCCTGGGCCTCTGCCAAAAATTATTTTTTTTGTTCCAAGTCAGACTGTCCTGATTAACAAATGTTAAACAAAATTGACAGGCATTTGAATTTCAGACTTCAGGTTTCTGAATGTTTACTTCCTTACATATTTGATGGTGCAGTGGCAGTATTGCTGCCTCACAGCTATAGGTTTTCTGGTTTGATTCTTGGCTGGGGTGCCTTCTGTGTGGAGTCTGCATCTTATCCCTGTGTTTGTGTGGATTTGCTCTGATGTCCTGCCATTTTACAAAGACATGTGTCTACAGTATTTCTCCCTGGGCCTCTGCTGAAAATTGTTTTTGTTCCATCAGAAGTAAAATTGACAGGCATTTGAGTTTCAGACTTCATGTTCTTCAGAAAATACATAGTAACACAACCGTAACAGAAACTTTTATTCTAGCAATTTTCTAAGTTTATAAGACGAATATTTGAAATTTGTCCCTATTTTTGGGACTGTATTCCCCCATTATTGGCTTCATCCAGGTTTTTTGTGCTAAGGTTGACAGCTATGGCAAGAACTGAATTCAATGAATATGTTTGAGGGCTGTATTCCCTCATTACTGGGTTTGTCCAGGTCTTTTGTACTAAGAGGTTGACAGCTATGGTGAGAACTGAATTCACTAAATGATAGCCATTT
>NC_056726.1:635612883-635695918 GCF_019279795.1 Protopterus annectens | reverse complement strand
GCCTTACATCCCTGGGGCTGTCCATATAGGCCCACATCAGCCAACACCTGCACACCTAGACCCATAAGTAGCTACCCACAGTTCCCCCACCCGCACCTCCTCTACAGCACGCATCCTTACTCTGGGTCCTGGTTGGTTCTGAATACACCACTACACGTTGCCCACTCCCCACTTCACGGTACCCATGTCATACAATTGTCTCGACCCATGGGTCATCAGGCATTCCCACCCTTGTATTCCGGGTATGTATACACCCCAACCAGAATGGTCTGTGTATCACCTTCTTTTGGTCTTGGCAATTTTGGGTGTCCTGCAAGGGACTCTCCTGTTTGTGTTCCAAGATTAGATTTCACAGGTGCATTGTGTACCCCCCCCCAGTTGTATCCTGCCTGTGGTCTGGGGTAGAGTGGACTATTTACATTGTTTACGTGTTTGTGTGTATGTTTCCTGTGTCCGGCTGGGGCGGTGGAAGGTCATGCTACATGTTTCATGTTTCTTGCTTGGGCCCCTCACTTCCATTGGCATAGCTTGTGAACATATGTCATTCTTGTGTGCTGTTTCCTATCATAGCTGTATGTCTGTGTATATCTATGCACACACACACACACACACACACACACACACACACACACACACACACACACACACACACACACACACACACACACACACACACACACACACATATATATATATATATATATATACATATATATATATATATACGTATATGTCTGCAACTATATATAATGTGTATATATATATATATATATATATATATATATATATATATATATATATATATATATATATATATATATATATATATATATATATATGTGTGTGTGTCTGTAAAGCAATGCATTCCCCGTGCAAATGCACTTACACACGCTTACTGGTGTTTATATATGCTTAAACCTGCTTACTAGTGCCTTATTCATTATGACACTGACACTTTGCTCCAGTTAACTTTTAATTGTTATTCTGCAGGTTATACAGTGGACAGATGTCGCAATATGTACATGTACAGATTACCGATGGTAAATGGTATGTGATGCAGTGGGATTCGGAATGTGAATGTCTGTTCATTAGGCGGTTGCTCTAACCAATACACTACTGCTGTGCTGCTTCATTTGCATAAATACCCATATACCCATGACTCTTGGTTCCCCAAGCACCCACCCCAACGCCTCCCTAACACTGCAGTCATGCATTCTCCAGTTGGATTTGTGGTGTATCCACACCACTACACATTGGCCACTCCTTACTCCTATAGACCCATCCCATCGGTTAACTCACTCCACGTATCCTCAGAACTCCCAAACTTTTAGTCCACAAACATTGGTGACATGAGCGACCAAAAGGACACTATTTGCAATTTTTGGGTTGTCTCACATGGGACACACATGTGTTTATGTCAAGATTAGACTCTATACTTCATTACATCCTTACTCCCGTCAACATGACACTACAATAAATGAATAAGTATGACTATGGAAATGCACACATTACACATAAGAGCCTAATTATGTACGTGTTCAGCGTATTTCTTTTACAAATAGACCGGTTTAGTTATTGGCGTTGCCATAGCAGGCAGATCACAGGAATGATTCCATGTGTGGGAAAGTCCTCACATTTGATTTTTTTTTAGCACAGCACTGACTTCGGACATTGTACACACTTGTGCGTTTTAGCAGTTTCGTCCCTTCCCTCTTATGCACAACCTATTATTCTATCTACTGTCGAGGTTTGTAAGGGCACATTCATGTTATTTATGTCTGCAAATGGAATGAATGTGTTACAGAGAATGTACTTCTACATATAGATGTCTGCATGTGTGTATGCATATATACTTATAACAAACTCACTGACCTCCACGAGGTGGTCCAGTTAGAACCAGCCCATCCAACCCTGGCATGCCTGGCTCCATAATTTCATACCCATAGTTCCTCCACCCCACCCGAGTTCAACATACACGCATACCATCCATTGTCCAGTTGTTATCGCAGCCATGACACACCTCCACAAATTGCCCTCTCCAGAGCATTAGAGGCCCTACACGTATGTTGTCCCAACCCATGTGTTCTCAGGCTCTCCCACCATTTAGTCCTTGAACATACCTGCCCTTGCTTGTGTAATGGTCGGATGGCCAAATAGCCTATCAAGTTTTGGATAGTCCCACCAGGGGCTACCCTCTGTGTGTAAAGCAGACTTAGCAGATCAACAATGTTACTCCCACTGGTAATATCCTGCCTGTGGTGTGAGTAGCAGTGCTTTGCTCACTCCTGCCCAGCTTGATATGACATACATTGACAGTGCTATATAATACTGGAGTTGCTGTTGATTCCCTTCTCATTCCTTTTGTATGCTTTATTATTATATCTTTCTTTCTTCATATTTATATATATATATATATATATATATATATATATATATATGTGTGTGTGTGTATATATATATAGTATATATATTATATACATTTCCTATGCTGGGCACTGCTTAGACCCGCACAAGCGCACTCAGACTTGCTTACTGATACTTATATGTTTACTGCTGCTTATTTGTGCTTACACCTGCTTACTACTGCCTTATTCATTATGATAGTGCCACTTTGATTGAATGATATTTAAGTTAAATATCTCATGCCATACTTTTATGTCAGTTTTACAGCAAAACGACATTCATTCCACATGGAAAATTATATATGCTATTGTAGGGCTTGAACCGTGAATGCCTGTTCATTAGGCGGATGCTCTAAATACTACACTATTGACATTTATGTTGATTCCGCATGTTTTTCTCTATTTGAATGAATTTCATGTGTAAGCTACAGTTGGTGGAGGGCAGTGACGTGCAAACACGCTGCGCTTTGCTTACACCTTTGATATTACAGCAATTCAAATGTATAATAGGGACACGGAGAATCTAATTGTGAAAGTTCTAGGGACAGGGCTCAACATTCCTCTATGTGCTTGTGTGTTTACTACTTCTATTTTATTTCACTGTTCATGGACACTCTTGTATGCTTAGCATACATTTCGGTATCCACGGACACTGAATTACTGACTTACTATTAGAGGCGGGCTCTACTAGTAGGCATAACAGGTTTTGCAACTGTCGGGGCATGTTTACGCCTCCGTAGAGCACTTGTACACGCCCTCTGCAATCGCACACATTTCCTGTGCACGTCGAGGGTGCGGCAGCACTCCCTCATACATATTCATATGGTGCTGCTGCACCTTCTGTAGTGAGGACACTCGGTGCAAGGCTAAAACCGTCCTTGCGCTGAGCTTCTTGAATCCAGGGGATTCTGTGGTATTCAGTTAAATACTGTGCTAGATTGTGATTATATTGTGAAGTGTTTGCCCAGGTTTGAATGTGCAAAATAAATGCAGTGCAGGATGTAGATATGATTAAGAACGTGATAGAATTTGTAAGAACTAAATGCCAGTATTTGTTTAATTAAATTTTTTTGTGATCTTAAGTACCTGTGTTATTAATTTGTTCAATAACAATTACATTTTTTGTGATCTTAAATATGTGTGACTTATTTTTACCTAACTAACCCTTTAAATAAAAAAAATTATTAGCTATTTTGCAAAGTATACTTGTTAGAATTTAACGGGGGGGGGGGCCTGGATTCAACAAGGGAGCCGAGAATCGAAAAAGATTGGGAACCACTGTCTTAGGCGTTTTTTTTTTATATACAACAAAAAGTTTATTGGCTGAAACTTGAACAGTATGAAAATAAAAAAAAAACTTTACTTTGCAATGCAATAACAAGGAGATTTACAACCAGTAACAGGCAAATAAGCATCTGCAACTAGCTGGTTACATCTGTAAAAGAAATGAGGACCATGTAAATACAGAGTACAATGTAAAAATATTATGATTTCTGCTCTTGAGCAATTTTATCTATGGTTGTGTCAGTAAAGGTCTGGTGGCTTGTTTAAGGTGACCAAATTAGGAGGCTGCTATTCTTCAAAAAACATTTGAAAAGGCTTAGTATACATAAATATACTATTGCTTTGCATAGGGAAGCTATATGTAATCATTTTTATATTAAAATAAATGTAATACTGTTTAAGTCTTAGAGGATTACGGAACTGTTAATTAATTAATTCCTGCAGTCCAGTGTTGCAAGGTTTGATTACCTGAGCCTCCATTGCCTAACTGTATGACAGCAAATCCTTTAGCCAATCACCACTCCCTCCCAGGCTGAGTCTGAAAAAGGTCCATGGAGATCAGTGCTTTACCCTCGAAGACAAATACGAATACAATAAAATATATACGTTCTTGTTACTGATGCTAGCTTAAGTAGCCATAGATAAAATTCAAGGTCCATTCAAGCTCTGAGGGCTGGGTAACTGTGAAATAGGCTTAGTGTGTTCAAGGAATATACATTTCCAAATGCGTATCTACATGTCCTATAACAGACTCTCACAGAACATATACTGGTGGGCATTCCTAAATTTGTGAAATGAAGTTATATGTATTGTTTCACAACCAGACCACAGTAACCAGGTCATGGATTTCTTATGAATATTGATGGGTACCCAATAGCTATCTGTCAGGAACAAAATTGCTTTCTCATACATAGAGGGTGTGGATTTCAGTCTGGGTACCAACTTAAAAAGTTGGGCTGTGTGACTGCTAGAAGTTTGCTACGATGAGTCTTCTGGATCTTGGGTTATAGCAGATACACATAGAGATGAGCATCCCTAAATCTTTTCTGCATTGCCTCCGTCTCCTGCAAATCAAGGAGTAAGAGTAAAATAGAAAGAGTGAACTCACATTGACCTTAAATGTGAGTGCATAACTTAATCTTGGTGTTTCTAGTGATCTTCCCTATCTATCTCCCATTTGCATTGTAGGAACTGAAAGCAGGCAACTATATTTTTATCAAACAAACAATGATTGAGTTCTTCCAGCCAAAGTATATACTTTTCCTTCCAAGGTGCTTTTTTAATTGGGAGGCCATCTACCTACATAGCCCGTAAACCCCATAAAGGAATGGCTGATCCACATACATTGGTTGTGGGTGTGATCTTATAGAGTGCCTTGAGTGCTCTTAAAATAGAGTACCGCTTATGCCAACAAGCCAAGTGGGAGGGTGAATATTTAATATACCAGCTTATAGCCCATGAGGATATTGCATTCAAGATGTTTGACTCTAGATTAGCCAATATTGGTAAGCTAAATATTTTGTAAGGAAACAGATGATGAATTATAAAGATGCTCTGAATATATCCCCCAATAGATGGAATAATAAAACCCACAGACTTCACTGTGGTGTTGGCTGCATAAGAACTGACACATTTTCTTTATCTGACAGAAAAAAATGAGAAACAGGTCATAGCATCCTAATTATTAATCTCTTGCTGAGGGAAAACCATCATGTGGTTTTGCTCATAATAAGGTAGAATCAAAAGGGGGCCAGAAGCATCCTTACTGCAGGCATCCTGTCCATAAGGGAGAGATACAACTTTTTCCCAGCAGAAGACTCAGATAAAAGATTTGTTGCAGACACTATCCAGGCTTGGAGCAGATATTGTGACAGGATTTGGGTGTATATTCTTTCCTAGGCATTTAGGCTGACTCTTGCATTATGAGAAGGGTAAAGTTGTATCTAACTTTTGGAAGTCCTTGGCAACTTGGTTTACATTAATTATTTCTCCTTTATTAACATTTACATGGAACACTGAAAGATCAACAAATTATTGTAGCATGTTGGCCATCTTAGGCACATCTATTAGTAGATCCTGAGTAAAAATTAAACAATCATCTGTGAACAACTACTACCTCCCAAACAGACCCCTTAGATCAGGAGACCAAAAGCTCTTACAGGTCCACAAACCGAATCACCCACCTGGCTAACTTCTATACTCATTCTGAATAGCCAAGAACTGGAATGTTTTACCTCTATCCATCAGAACAACTCAAAATCCTTCCCATTTCAAAACTTCTCTGCATAGTCATCTTTCTTCATGCTGGAAGTGTACTTGCACCAAGCCCCCCTACAATATGTATCACTCCCTATTCTCTTATCATTGTTTTAGTAAGATAATACTACTCTACTGAGAGCTCATAAACACAATAAGCTATGCAGATACTTACTTTATGCTGATTGCTTAAGATTGTACTAATACTGACATCATACACCCACTCTGGTTTTCTCAACAACTTGTATATACTTATTTCTTGTAACTTCTTTGTAATTTCTATGTAATTTTCATTGTAGTTTCCTTGTAATTGCTATTGTAATTTTGTTTGTACTTCAACTTTGTAATCTTTAACTGATATAGTTTGTACTGTGGAGTTTTTCTCCCCAGGCCTCCATTGAAAATGGGTACCTTTGGCCCAGTGGGCTTTCCCAGTTTAACAAAAAACAAATAAATAAATAAAATAAATAAATATTGATTTGTGCACAGTGAAGTGATATTCCATTATTAATATATTATGGCTTGTTAATAGTCACTGTAAGAGTTCAATATATATGAGGGACAGGACTGGGGATAGACAGTGTGTGCCTTTTTTAAGTTGGAATGGTGTGATAAGGTTACTGAAGTCAACAGCTGCTAATGGGGAGGCATAAATTGCCTGGACAGGTTGTGTGAATGATATATGGAACCCCACAGAGGTCATGATGTTCCACAGGGAAGGTCCATGGATAGAGTCAAAAGCCTTTTCGCAGTCTGTCATAATGGCTGCAGCAGGCTCAGTCTGAGAGCTATGTCCCTGTATATACAGTTGGATGCTATGGCCTGTGCTCCCTTTGCTTACCACAAATCCTGCTTGGGTTCTCAATAATCAGTGAGGGCATCATCTCTTTTAGCCTCCCTGAGAGGATCCTGACACACACAGTTTTATAAATGTATTTAACAGAGTGATTGGCCTGTAATTTTTGTACCCATAGTATAACTTTCCCAAGTTTCAGGATAACAGTTACAACTGACATTAATGAGGAGACATTAATAGCACCCTCTTTTTGGAATGAATGGAAGAGTTTCAACAATGGGACCATTATCACATCAGTCAGTGCTGCGTAAAGCTTAAGAGTTAAAGCCATCCATCCCAGGGGCTTTTCATTGTGGGATGTGGCATACACTTGTTACCACCTCTTCTAGGTAACAGGTAAGCAGAGTTTTACCTTCTGCTGGGGGAGGTAAGTGATAGGAAGTTGATGCTTCTCATAAGAATGTAAATTGCTCATTCCCAGTTAGAATCCCCACTTGTATATGAGTAAAGTTTTTGGCAGAGCAAAATGAATTCTTTGCTTAACTCTTTGACAACTGTTAGTGTTTTAAAGATAAAATCTTGATGGATAAGCTGATAGGTGCCATTGCTGCATTTTCTGTCTTGTTCCAAAGATAAGGATCTTCCCAGGTTTGTGTCATAAGGCCCATGACCTTATGGCCATCCTGTCAAGGTGCAGCTGCTTTTGGTGTTTTTCAGGACATGTACTTGGGTGTGCAGTAACATATATTGACTACATATTCTTTTGACTTTAAACTTGGGGTCATTACACTGTTTTTGAGCCATAGCTAACCCAGGTTCTATCAGGATATTTTGTTATCCATAACAGATAAATGCTTCAGTTTAGCCCACATGCAAGCTTTACAGTTCCATTTTACATGACTCCCACAATACTTCAGCAGGCATAGTAATAATATCCTGTATCCTATTATAATGCTTAATCTTTAATTTTTTGAATTGCTGTTAATCTTTATATTGAAATATCTGATGTCATATTACTATTTTTAATCTGTTTGAAATCTTTTTGTCTTCTTGGGGCTTTTCCCCTCGGGACTCCTCTGAAAATGGGCCATGAGCGTAGTCGGACTATCCCAGTGAACAAAATATGAATAAAAATAGCACTGATAAGGTTTGTTGCTGTGAAGGTTTTTACCACCTCTCTACTCTTTCCTACTAGTTTCTTGTCTTTGAAGGTTAAGGGATCAAGGCTTCATTATTTGTTGTGGGCTACTTTTGCCTGAGATAGTGGGTAGGCAGGTAAATATGATGACCCATTCCTTGAGCTGCCAAAATTTTGGACACTGTTCTCCAACTAACCACTTATCTGGAGGATCACCGGTAAGCTAGCCTAATGGTACTAAGTTTTTAACTCCCCAACTAAAGGCATGACCATCTAGTATCTCTGGGAATAGCACTCGACAGATATCCTAAAGATGGAATTCCTTCATTAAGTCCTTAAGGGCCCTCTGCAAGTAGACGTGCATTTCTGAAGCTGGCAGGAATTTATCCTTAACTAAATCAAGGGCAATGTTAAAGTCCTCTGCTGTTAGATGGATGGAGTCTGGCTTGTAGAGAAGTAAACAAAGTTAAGGAATAGCTGTGGAGAGCCCCTATTCAGACCATAAACTTTAACAATATTATTCAGGTCCTTAGGAGATTCAAAAGGTAACAGTGCCCTCCCATCCCATATATTATTTTTCTGTTTTATACATTTCTTCTTTAAAGACCCCTTACCTAAAACAGCTGTTCTACTTCTTTGGAGGTTGGTTCAGTTATAAAAGCCTCAATTTTCAGTTTAATTAGATAAGTATGTTTTGTAGATATCTTGCATCCTTTATGCACATAAAATCAACATTAAGTTTTTTAAACCAATGTGTTTGATAACATGCCTTTTGGTTGGAGTGTCAAAACTCCAAACGTCCAGTGAGACACAAAAGAGCACAGCAAGATGATTGCTTTCTTAAAGTCGTTCACATTTTAAATGAAATAACATTGGTAAGTAACACACACTACCCCCAGAAATTTACAGCCAAATGTACTTACAAGAGACAATTCAGCTCAAGTATACAGGGCCTCATGATTTGATTTTTATATCTTGTTTACCTTGTGTTTTGAATCCTTCTTTGGTTTTGAGTACTCAATGCATTTCTCTTTGCTTATGGCAGCTGGTTATATTAGAGAAAGATAATTCATGTTGACAAGTGGTGACTGGAAGAGTGATTTCCTTGTGGAAATGTTTATCTCTCTTTCAGAGTTGTTGATAAGCATCATTAGTATTGGCCTCTGGTGATCAGAAGGGTGGTTGCTCTGTAAAAATGTCCATCTCCATTTCAGAGTTGTAGAGAAGCATCATTCATGTTGACCTCTGTTGACCAGAATGGTGTTTCCTCTGTAAAAATGTCCATCTCCATTTCAGAGTTGTACATTTCCATTTCATAATTGTAAAGAAGTATCATTCATGTTGACCTCTGACCAAAAGGGTGTTTCCTCTGTAAAAATGTCCATCTCCATTTCAGAGTTGTAGAGAAGCATCATTCATGTTGACCTCTGTTGACCAGAAGGGTGTTTCCTCTGTAAAAATGTCCATCTCTATTAGAGAAGCATCATTCATGTTGACCTCTGTTGACCAGAAGGGTTTTTCCACTGTAAAAATGTCCATTTCAATTTCAGAATTGTAAAGAAGCATCATTCATGTTGACCTCTGTTGACCAGAAGGGTGTTTCCTCTGTAAAAACGTCCATCTCCATTTCAGAGCTGTAGAGAAGCATCATTCATGTTGACCTCTGTTGACTAGAAGGGTGTTTCCTCTGTAAAAATGTCCATCTCTATTACAGAGTTATAGAGAGGTATAATTCATGTTGAACTCTGTTGACCAGAAGGGTGTTTCCTCTGTAAAAATGTCCATCTCCATTTCAGAATTGTAAAGAAGCATCATTCATGTTGACCTCTGTTGACCAGAAGGGTATTTCCTCTCTATTTCAGAGTTGTTCTGGTGCAGCAGATTTAAGAGGTTATTTGGTTGGCAACTGCTGTGGGAAAGCTTAAAAGCAGAGGTCCTTCCTGGCTCTTTCCTTTAGGATCACAGAGAGCTTCTTTCTCATTTTGTCAATAGGAAAAGTGTGAGAAAGTGCTTTATTATCAGCAACAACACCTGTAGATTTCATATGGCAAGCTGTGACTCTGTTTCTGTTGGAGATGCTGTTTTAGATGCTCTCCTCAGAAGGGATTGCCTTCTCAGGTACCACCGTATCATTAACAACTGTCTCCCCTAGGAAGTGTTTTTTAAGCAGTTGAAGAACTGCTTTGGGTGAAAAGAATGCTGTTTTTCCTTGTAATTTAAAGCATGCATTTGCTGAGGATTTACAATATATTTGAATATTATTCCAATAGCATGGATCCATAGCATGACCCTAGACTTCCCTCTTTTGTATTGTCTCCAGAGCATAATCTTGTAGTAGCTGCTTCTAACTCCCACAAATTAAGGTGTACCTCACTTCAGCACCTTGGATGATCCAGTTTATATTATCCCAGTTGCTGACCTTGAACATAATATACCAAGGATGTGAGCTGGGTTATCCAAGGAGCTTCACACCCTGTGTACTCTCTCTATTGTGAAATGTTGAGCTGGGTCAGGATTTAATGCCTTGAATAAGTTTCTTCTAAGAAGCTGCATTAGTTTCATTACTCCTTTGACTCAGTAATTTGGTAAGACTAATTGAGCTTCCCTGGAGGAGGTGATGGTCAATATGAAATTTCTGGAAGTTGTTGTGAAGGATAGTAACTATCTTGAAGGCCTTGCCAGTAGGGAGAAGTTTAATCAATACTGTTCTTCTTCCCACCCTTTCATCTTGCAAGGGTCACCCACTGGGGCTGTCTGTTATGTAGAAATAGTGGTATTATTGATAAAGCTAAGAGATGACAGAAATTCTGGCTGAAATTCACATCAGAGATGAGGAAGCATGTGCAAACCTCTTTGTTGATGACTGTTTCAGCTCTGCATCCTACACTGTAGCCTATTTAGCTGTGATCTGGACACTCTTTTAAAGCTACTACCAATAGCAATGCTAACACAAAAATTTGTAGGTTAGACTTTTTCTAATAAACAAGCAGGACAAAGTAACTAATACAGATTCACCCCCACTCTCTTTAATGGTTACATCTTGTCTTAAATACATTGGTACTATGTCAGATACTGATGTAAATAAGTTCATAAATACAATCATTCTAGCATATGAGATAAGCTTAAGAGAAAAATCAGGGCCTTGAAAGACCTACATATGATCCTGGCATGAAGGGATGCAATAGTCAAAATGCAATTTATACCACAAAATAGTTTATTTTTTGAGGCACATAATAATAAGTGGGAATATGTGGTTTATCAAGCCTCATCAAATGTTGTTTAATTTCATTTTCGCAGGGATGAAGGTGGTGGTGCACAGATACAAACCATACACAGAAAAACCTCAAGAGAGGCTGAGAATTCCTAACTTCAAAATATATTCACAGATCTTCAAAATACCTGATTATCTGATGAGTTTAATATTTTATGTACTAGAGTGGAGCAAAACCAGACCACAGTGGTTAGAAGCACTTAAATATACTTAAACTTGAACTATAACCATATCTGAAGTTGAAACTCTTCTCAGTCTCATTTACTCATGAATATACCTACACGACAAGTTGAATAATAATAATGCCAAAAAGCCACTTACACAGCCTGTGAGGGCTTTAACGGACCATCTCAAATCATTGTAAAAGTATTAAACCAGTGCACATTTATATGGGAAAATCCAAGCATCAGTGTAACTGGTACAAGGTGAATTGAATGGATTGGCTAGGTAAGACAATAGGATATTTTAAGGACATAAACAATTTTAAGGCTGAACACGAGCTACATCTAAAACAACATTGGAAATATTTACATTTTAAAGTAGCAGTAATAAATGACAAGGAAGTAGATTCAAATGTATATATCTTCCAAAAGTGGTGGATAATTTTATCCCTAACCAACACGACCATTGGCAAGTTGCAATGAGCCAATTAACCTACAGCTGAAATGTAATATCAGTACTATACAATGATGATAATTCATGTCAGTGCATCTGTCGTCAAACACAATGAGCAAAATGAAAGAGGCAGCCTTTGGATATAGTGTGGGGGAAGTTAGTCTGACCACTTAAGCAATAACTTCAAAGTTGCACATGATAAATTGTGTTTCAGCAGTCTACACCAAGACATCCATTGCTACTAGCAGCATGGTCCACATATTGTTATAGGCCTAAAACTTTTTAAGTGGCATTAGCTCATAAACCAGAGCCACCATTTTGCTGGACTTCTGGAAAGGTATTTGCTCATAAATGTTGTATGGCTGATGCATTATTTTACCTCTTGTCAAGTAGGCCCCATCAGTAAACCATTAAATAAATTCACTCGGATCTCTCATATTATCTTCATTGGTCAAAAGCAACACTTTAGAACCAGGTTGGCTATTGCTGTGCATCCTATGTACAAAGTTGCCAAATTTTAATGGCCTTTGGTTTGGCTGAAGCTCATGCAGGGAACTTATTTTTGAGGAGGTCTGCTATCACTTGATCTCCACAGTCAGTGTATTCTTCACACTAGTGCCCTGCATGGAGGTAGTTTTGCTGCTAGCACTGCATGAAAAGAATCACATATTTGTTGCAGAGCCTGGCATGGCAGTTCCTGACTCTGCACAGTCCTTTGTCTGATATCCAGAAGCAGTGCATATGTGGATACCTCACTAGCATCAGGCTGGTGATGGTGTGTTGTAGTCTCCTCCTCTGCTGCGTCTCCTGTGGTAGTGAATGTGTGCATGCCCCTTGAACTTGTTGGATGTTTTTAATCTGTGAGTCCAGTAGGGTTTCCTCTAATGTGCTTCTCCAGCATTTACAGTTACATGCAGCATCTGTCTTCCATGCTGGCTACTGAAACAGGTATATCTTTTCCCTATGGTTCCTGGTGCTTCATGTATTTCCAACATTGCTCTTTACCCTCAGTCTCCTCTTGTTCACCCATGACACTATTCCATATGTAGGAAGTCATACCTACACTTCCTTGCACATTACATGGATGTAGAGTATGAACAGCTGTGTCTGAAGGCTGCTGACTATATGGCAGCTGTCTGTTTAGTTCCTTCAATAAATTGTGCTGCTTCCACCAAACGACATTTTTTTTCTGTCCATCGATTGATGAACTGGTAATCTCTTATTCTTATGGGTAGTTGGGTAACTTGTAACATCACCACCATTCTTTTTCTTTATTTTAAGTCTTTAATCTTTGACTTCACACGATTCCATAGGCTGACTTGCACCCAAAAGTACCAACCATGTATTTGAGCACAAATAAATCAGTCCTATATAGAACAAGAAATAATACACAAGGAGAAGGAACCTCAAGTTGTCAAAGCTGAGTAACAATTAGTGTACAAACAATTTAATATCATGGAAGGACATGCAACATGTTTGGTGTGACTGCTAAATCTATAAGCCGTTTCATAAAATTATAGCTAGCAGTATCTCTACTAAGTGTCTGTTTTGGCTACTAGGTATAACACACTTAGTTTGTGGCTCATGTAACAACCATGCAACATGACTTTACATTGTATCATGTTTCATCATGTTACACAGCTATACCACAGAGTGGTGAACAAAACCCAAGTCACAATATGAAGGCACATATAGGAAAAGCTGAGGTGTAGGTCCTACATAAACCTAACAGAACTTATTTATGGTCTGCTTTTCTTGCAGTATCTGTTTCATGTTGTATTACTCTACCACCTTGTGCTTGGTGGCTCTAAGTACCGAACCATACTACATACATCTATCATTAAACCTGTTAGATTATGTGCCACAGTGCATTTTCTCCTATCATTCCTTTTTTCAAGTGGGCCATTTATTAAAAAAAAGTTTGTAATCTTTTTTTAATGAAGGATATGCCCAAATAACTTTTCTTCTCCCAGTGATGTCACCATAGGGATGGCTTTGAAATATATCCATAGACTTTAATTGACATGCCCCTGCACATATGTGCATTGATCTGTCCTTGAAAGTCTATGCATGCACTCTCCAAACTACCTCTCTACTGAGGTCACAAAACTTAAAGTTTAATTAAAGTCTTAGTGATGTAAGTATTGGCAAAACATTAACTAAAAAGATTAGATTTACCTCCTCACTTATTAACTTCTCTATAGATTTCACATTGGAAGCTGTGCTAATATTCAAAACACTAGTGATCAACACTCATTTGTGCAATCACTACTGCATGACAGGTTGTTTTTTCCCCAGAAAGATGAACTGCCAGTATATCAGGGATTTCTACTTTCCTTGAGATGGTGCAACACTGAAATTGGCATATATAAGTACTGGTGGTAATGGGTGCAACCCCCACAGCAGATGTAAAGGGGGACTTGCCCCCTGCAGTATTTTTTTTGTGATTTTTTTTTTTCACTGTAAAATGTTTGCATTCTGGAGGCTTTGCTTGTTTGTGAGCACAGTATTGTTAGGCAACCACAAATCAGTTGAATTTGTGAACAGCATAGAGCCTTCCACCTTAGTCTTTTGATGTGATTCCTTTCTTTTGCTATGATTTCCACTGTATGCTAATCTAACTAAAACTGCTTTTGATCTCTAATTTATTCTTTCATATTTTCTCTTTTACTTTCTTTCTTATATAACATACACTGCATTATTGCATCATTCAAACTGAGAAATTTCTGATATAATTTTGTGAGACTGCTTTCTGAACTTTGTTTTGCTTAATACCCAATCAGTAAAAACAAAATGAAAACTCCAACAGATATAGAACTTCTACTGAGCAACCTCCCAAACCACTTGTATCAGAATCATATGGGATATATGCAAATGATCCTTATGAACATTAGGTGTTTCAGTTAATTGGTAAATCTAAATGCTCATGACTTGTTTTATCATTTTAATAGACAATTTCAGGCCAATAAAGCCAAACCCCACTAACTGAAAATTTGCATATTTCAACCTTGTTATAACCTCATCAGCACAGCACAAACAAAATGTTTGCCTAACCATTAGGAACACAGGGCTGTTATACCCAGCTGATGTCCATTATCATTAGGGTCACTGCAAAAATATCCCAAACAACAAACTAAAACAATGAGTGAGAAGGTCACTAAAAAAACAATCAATAAAAACAAAATGAAAACTCCAGCAAAGCTAGAACTTCCACGGAGTGACCTCCCAAACCTCTTGTATCAGAGGCACATGGGATATACGCAAATGATCCTTATGTACTAATCTATGAACCTATGAACCTATGAACATCAGGTGTTTCAGCCAATTGGCGATTCTGAATGCCCATGACTTGTTTCATCATTTTAATGGACAATTGCAGGCCAATGACTCACCAATTAGCTGAAACACCTGATGTTCATAAGGATCATTTGCATATATCCCATGTGCCTCTGATACAAGAGGTTTGGGAGGTCACTCAGTGGAAGTTCTAGCTTTGTTGGAGTTGTCATTTTGTTTTTACTGATTGTTTTTTCAGTGACCTTCTCACTCATTGTTTTAGTTTGTTGTTTGGGATATTTCTGCAGTGACCCTAATGATAATGGACATCAGCTGGGTATAACAGCCTTGTGTTTCTAATGATTAATCAAACAGTCTGCTTGTGTTGTACTGATGAGGTCATTATAAGGTTGAATGTTTCTCTCCCTCCACAGCACACCTCTCAGCCAATTGGGGACACTTTTAAAATATTAATGCTATTAACTTGAAACATATATAAAATCAGATTATATGAATTAATACACATTTTCTGAAAAAAAAATAGGTTTATAACTCTTAATTATTGTCATTATTCATTAAGTGTAATTCACCACCTTTTCTCCAAAAGTCACTTGTTTTAGGAGGGATTAAGAGGGACAAAGTTAAAATTTGAGTCAAAATCAGAGACAGTTGAGAGGTATGATCCACAGCTAGTGGGGTTTGGTTTTATTGGCCTGAAATTGTCTATTAAAATGATAAAACAAGTCATGTGCATTCAGAATTGCCAATTAGCTGAAACACCTGATGTTCATAAGGATCATTTGCATATATCCCATGTGCCACTGGCACAAGAGGTTTGGGAGGTCACTCAGTAGAAGTTCTAGCTTTGCTGGAGTTATCATTTTGTTTTTAATGATTGTTCTTTTAGTGACCTTCTCACTCATTGTTTTAGTTTGTTGTTTGGGATATTTTTGCAGTGACCCTAATGATAATAGACATCAGCTGGGTATAACAGCCCTGTGTTTCTAAAACTTAGTCAGGCGTTCTGCTTGTGCTGTGCTGATGAGGTTGATATCAAGGACAAAATATGCATATTCACAGGTAGTGGGCTTTGGCTTTATTGGTCTGAAACTGTCTATTAAAATTATGAAACAAGGCCAAAATGTGCATATTCACAGCTAGTGGTGTTTGGTTTTATTGGCCTGAAACTGTCTATTAAAATTATGAAACAAATCATATGCATTCAGAATTGCCAATTAGCTGAAACACCTGATGTTCATAAGGCTCATTTACATATATCCCATGTGCATCTGATACAAGAGGTTTGGGAGGTCACTCGATGGAAGTTCTAGCTTTGCTGGAGTTTTCATTTTGTTTTTACTGATTGACTTTTTGCTTAGTAACCTGAAAACTTGTAGCTTGTTGAACTTTCTAGCCTGTTTACAGTTATATTCATTGTGGAGATTTTCTCCCTAGATCTCTACAAAGGAAGATATCAGTCCAGACAGACAATCTGGTCAGTAAAATATAATTAAATAAACAAGCAGATAAATTAAATTGAAGTACCCTCTATATACTTCTCAACCTCTTAGAGCAAGAAATCTGGACATAGCCATATATAAAAGTGGGATTCCGGCGTGTAGCTCGCAAGACATTTCCCTGCAAGCTACATCGCCGAAACCAAACGGCTGCAGCAGCACTTTGCCGTAGTGCAATTTGGCTGAAAATCATAGCCGCTGCAGCTGTAATCTATGAACGGGCAGATACAGCCGTACGGGATGTGTAACGCATGCCTTTGTCTCATTCAAGGAATGCATTTATTTATTTATTTATTTTGTTGTCCGTCTGACAACAAAATAAATCAATAATTAAATAAATGCATTCCTTGAATGAGAAGTAAGGAATGCGTTACACATCCCGTATGGCTGTATCTGCCCGTTCTTAGATTACAGCTGCAGCGGCTATGCTTTTCAGCCAAATTGCACTACGGCAAAGTGCTGCTGCAGCCGTTTGGTTTCGGCTATGTAGCTCGCAGGGAAATGTCTTGCGAGCTACATGCCGGAATCCATAAAAGTGTTATAGCTCTGGTGTTATAGCTCTCCATGGTGAAGTTTGACTGTGACTGTTTTTATTACCACTATTTCTATTAAAAGTTTGCTTTTAACAGTTTTTAAAAAAAGGTCTTCAGAAGAGTGCAACTAAAGCCGTGGAGGTGTACTGAAAATTGGTTTTCATATATAAAAGTGGGACAAAGGCCCAAAAATAGGGAGAAATTTTTAGTATTGCTCTTACAAACTTAGAAAGTTGATAGAATAACAGGTTTTGCATTAGCATGAATTTTTTGAAGGGTATAAAGTCTGAAATCCAAATGTCTGTCATTATTTTCTAACTTCAATATTCAATGATTTGCCACTAATTTGCCAGAAAACCACAATTTTATGAAAAATAGACAAAAAATATGAGGCAAAAATCTGGACATTCTGCAAAAATCTGAACAGTTGAGAGGTATGAGTCACTCTACTATGGTCCATAGATCCCTCTACAACTTCTGCAGTGCTATCTCCATTATTAAGTAGGTACAGAAGAGCATTCTCCTTTTAGGTTTTAATACAAGCTCCTGAGGCAATTTTTTAGTGAAAAGTTAAAGGTGCTGTTGTTCCCATACACCTCAGTATTTTAATTTTCATCTTTCAGGATATGTTCACCGGCTAGATGCATGGCCTTTGTAGCTGTAATCAAGTCAGCTGAATCCATTAGAACATTATCTGTGTTACAGTTATGTGCTGGAAATGGGCATGACAACTGAACTGATGCCATAGAGGGAGATTACCTGACTGCAACACTGGTGATCCAGGTACAGTTAGTTACTTGAGAGCCACATTGAAGAGTTTTAGTTTCCACAGACTTGCTGTTTACTCTTAAACTACACACATATATTCTGTTGTTGGATAGGGCATAACTTTCATGTGGATAATTATTTATTTATTTATTCATTGCATTTATCTGGATAGTCTGAATGGGCAGAAAGCTACCACTTTTCAGAGGATGGCTGGTGAGAAAAGCTCCAGAAAATTGCAACATTACATAAAGAATATAGTAAACTGAGTTATACAAGTAATCAACAAATATACAGCATTTAAACAGAGTATCATTAATTAACAGTAGCATCATGTGAACAGCTATGAAACATATTTGGAAATGAACTTGGTAGAAAAAGAGAAAAGGAGGAAATGGAGGATTAGTATAAAGAAGTGAGACAGAATATTATAGCATAAGTAGGAGGAGGAAGAGGGAAAGGCAGAGGACAAGGAGGAGATTTTGGACCAATAACTAAGGAATATAATGCTTGGAAAGAATAGGAGAAAGTAATGCATAATTAAGGAATATAATGCTCAGAAAGAATGGGAGAAAGTAAGGAATAACTAAGGAATATAATGCTTGGAAAGAATAAGAGAAAGTAAGGAATAACTAAGGAATATAATGCTTGGAAAGAATAGGAGAAAGTAAGGAATAACTAAGGAATATAATGCTTGGAAAGAATAGGAGAAAGTAATGCATAATTAAGGAATATAATGCTCAGAAAGAATAGGAGAAAGTAAGGAATAACTAAAGAATGTAACGCTTGGAAAGAATAGGAGAAAGTAAGGAATAACTAAGGAATATAATGCTTGGAAAGAATAGAAGAAAGTAAGGAATAACTAAGGAATATAATGCTTGGAAAGAATAGGAAAAAGTAAGGAATAAATAAGCCCCGGGATTCACTAATCTTCCGTGCAGTAATAAGTTATTCCTGCACAGAAGCGACCATGTATGTTCACCATGGCAGCATGCCATGCATATGTATGAAGGCGCGCTGCCGTGCCCTAGTACATACACAAGAATGTGTACGAGCACAGGTGGGGTGTCTGAGAGCAAAGCTCTCACAATATACATGCCCCCTGCATGGTAGGCTACAGCAGCAAGAGTGTGTATCCGCGGACACTACTGTTAGCTCTTAGTGCTCAATGATACAAAAACATAAATGTATGCACATTAAAGCACATTAAAAAAAAACTGCTTCTGGCTGCTCACTGATGTTAGAGAGCATCTTTATTCTTGTAAACCATGTTTGCAATTAACTTTAGCCAGTGTCTGAAATGCTGTGTTCATTACCTCGTGTAGCTGCTGAATTGAAACCAAAACTGATTCTGCCAAGGAATGCCACCCCCCACCCCCTCTTTTCATTGGAGAGGTAGTATTTTAAGGGAGCTACAATATCTGTTGCAAACTGTCATTTTCCTTGGTTTTCAATTACCACACTGATCACTGGGACAAACAAGCAGGTGTCCTTGCTGATACTGTGAAGGATGTGGTGAGGAAGAATTACTCATTGAGAGTGCAGATGGATCACACACGCATAAGGCCTCATGTCCTAACTAGCAAAACAGGGTTGCAAATGAAACATATTCGCAAAAATCTGTCACTGTCTCTGTAAAATCTGTTATAACTAAAAACCACATGCAACTGTAATTGCTGTTGCATTAATCTAGCAGGATTGTGTTACTTTAATCCAAATTTTTCTGCACCTCTATCTACACTCATTTTAGAAATGTACTGCTATGTATAACAGAAAGCAGTACACAGTGAGACTGCACCATATCTCTCAACCCTTAAGTGCAAGAAATCTGGATAAAACCAAAAATAATGTTGGGGAACAGAAGCCCAAAATCAGGGATAGATTTTAAATATTGCTTTTATAAACAGAATGTTGCTAGGATAGCAGGTTTTGCATTTGGATGCATTTTCCGAAGGGTACGAACTCTGAAACTCAAATGTAAGTCACTATTTAGTGACTTCATTCCTCAATGACTTGCCAGATAGCTCCAAATTTTATGAGGAGCAAACGAAAATTATGAGATAAAAATTTGGACATTCTGCAAAAAAATCAGGACAGTTCAGATGTATGGATTGCAATGATCGCACAGCTGTTAACCCGGAAGCAGGAAAGTACCGAAATAACTCTGAGAAATGCGAACATTGGGAGACAATGTTAACATGTACTCAGGGTACATTTTGCGGAAGTTCTTCATTTCTGTGTCGGGGCAACCTTTCTGTATCCCGAGGACTGCTGTCCCCCATACTTATATAGCAATAGGAAATAAAAAAAGCCAAACCGTTAAAAGCTGATCCCGTTTTATAGTGTCTGCTTCAAATTAAGCAGGAGCCGTGGAATGGTAAAATGTTTTTCCCCATTTTTTTTTTTACTCCTTTTGATGTATTTTAGATGTGTGTGTGTGTATGTATATATATATATATATATATATATATATATATATATATATATATATATATATATATAGGCGGATTCACGGCTTGGGTGCCTTCTGTGCAGAGTCTGCATGTCCTCCCTGTGGTCGCATGGGTTTCCTCCAGGTGCTCCGGTTTCCTCCAGGTGCTCCGGTTTCCTCCCACATCCCAAAGACATGCTGTAGGTAGATTGGACACGCTAAATTGGCCCTAGCATGAGTGTGTCATGTGTGTGCAACTTGACACCGTAAAAACTCCACTGCCAATCATGAGTGGACAGGTGATCCGCTGTGGCGACCCCTAACTGGAAAAGCCAAAAGAAGGAGATATATATATATATATATATATATATATATATACATACAGAGAGAGAGAGCAGCTTGTACCCTAGAAGAGTGCTGTTCGAGATGTATACTGCTGCCCCATTACTTGTATCCTTTGGTTATCAGTTGTATGAGTGGGTACTGTGCTTTAGCTGTTTATCTTCAGTAAGATTTATAACTTCAGTCACATTTCAGTTGTATCCCGAGTTCTCTGACAAATCTGAAGAAATACACTACAGAACTTGAAACTCTTCAGTGTGATTCACCACTTTTCAAGAATACAATTTAAATGTGACCAAACTTATACATCTTACTGAAGATAAACAGCTACAGCACAGTACCCACTCAGACAACTGCCAAGCAAAGCCCTTCTAATACCATTAAGCATTTCAAGGGACTCCAACCGCTCATGACATCTGTTGCCCTGATAACGGAAATGTACCGTAAGAGCAATATTTAAACTCTGTCCCTATTTGTTCCCCCACCATCAAAATTTTCACCAGATTGTGTGCAACTCAAAGTCAATTTAAAGCCCACCATGTCTGTAACGTTCACACAGCCCCCCACAGATAATGGTGCAGAAAGAATGTCCATACCCCTAGTAAAATAATTAAAATGCATATGTTCTTTGTATTGTATTCCCCCTCTGCAATAAAGTGTAAAGTGCAGCAACAAACTAAAGAGCCCTTCTAGATCTTGAACCAAGGGCCCCATACACCATAGTCAAATTACTTAACCACTAAACCATTTTAAATATAAAATTTTAAGATGTTTCTCCTAACATATCATGCACTCTGGTTACTTAACATTAATGGAAAAAAAAAAGATACCAACCCTCAGATTTGATCCCAGGACTCCATACACCGCAGTAAAAGTGCATAACCACTAAACTATAAGAAATGTAAAGATCTATGATGTTTTTCCTAACATATCATGCATTCTGGTTCCTTAACATGAATGGAAATAAAATGTTAGCCCCAATTTTGAACCCAGGACCCCATACACCATAGTCAAAAGACTTAACCACTAAGCTATGTAAGATGCAAGATTATATGATGTGTTTCCTAACATATCATCCAGTCTGGTTATTAAACATTAATGGAAATAAAACTATCAGTCCCAAGTGTTTAACCCAGGAGATCATACACCATAGTCAAAGCACTTAACCAGGAAACTATGTGAGACGCAAAATGTTATGATGGTTTCCTAACACAGCATGCAGTCTGGTTATTAAACATTAATGGAAATACAACTGTCAGTCCCAAGCATTTAACCCAGGAGCCCATATACCATAGTCAAAGCACTTAACCACTAAGCCATTTGACACATAGAATAGTATGATGTTTTACCTACCATATCATGCAGTCTGGTTATTAAACATTGATGGAAATAAAAGTATCAGTCTCAAGTGTTTAACCCAGGAGCCCATACACCATAGTCAAAGCACTTAATCAGGAAGCTATGTGAGACACAAAATTTTGTGATGGTTTCCTAACATATCATGCAGTCTGGTTATTAAACATTAATGGAAATACAACTGTCAATCCCAAGCATTTAACTCAGGAGCCCATTCACCAGGTCTGTGTCATATAATTGAACTTCCAAAATTTCGAACACCATATGTTCGAACTTGGAAGTTCGAAATATGACAACATCAAAACCTCAGAACAGCAAATTTTTTCCCAGGGAAAAAATTCACTGTTCTGAAAAACACACATACAACACAGACACACCAAAACCCTAATAAGCTTACAATACACCTTACATACACAATTATCTATGAACTAACCTTAACCCAAACCCTATCCCTAAGGTCGTTCACTATCACACACTTACCTTACCTGCACTCTAATCCTAAAGTCCGTCACTATCGCACACTTACCTTACCTGCGCCCTAACCCTAAAGTCCATCACTATCGCACACTTACCTTACCCGCACCCTAACCATAAAGTCTGTCACTATCGCACACTTACCTTACCCACACCTAATCCTAAAGTCCGTCACTTTTGCACACTTACCTTACTCGCACCCTAACCCCAATGTCCGTCACACTCACACACTTACCTTAACCCGATGCATAACTTTCGCACTACAGTGCAGAAAATGTCTGAAGCAGCGGAAAAAGCCAACCTAATTCTTTCTCTGGGAAAGAATTCGAATTTCCGCGGCTTCGACATTTCTATTTTACGAACTTCCCCATTCAAACTTCCAGTATTCGACATTTAAAATGGTTGATTAAATAACAGGTACCCCATACACCATAGTCAAAGCACTTAACCACTAAGCCATTTGAGACATAGAATAGTATGATGTTTTATCTACAATATCATGCAGTCTGGTCATTTAAATTAATGGAAAAATAATGTCAGCCCCTACTCTAGGACTCCATACAACATAGTCAAAGCACCTAACCACTAAGCCATGTGAGAAGTAGAAATGCATGATGTTTTACCTACCATATCATGCAGTCTGGTCATTTAAATTAATGGAAAAGAAAATGTCAGTTGCCAGTCCAAGACCCCATACACCATAGTCAAAGCACCTAACCACTAAGCCATGTAAGACATAGAATAGCATGATATTTACCTAACATATCATACAGTCTGGTTATTTAAATTAATGGGAAAAAAAAGTCAGTCAAGTCTCAAACCCAGGACCCCATACACCATAGTCAAAGCACGTAACCACTAAGCCATAGAGCATCATGAGATTTTGCCTACCGTATAATGCAGTCTGGTTATTTAACATTAATGGAAATAAAACTGTCACCCCCAAAGCTTTAACCCAGGGCTTTATACGCCACAGTCAGAGCCCCATACCAGTACACCATCTGAGCTGTATAAGTCACTGCTGCTCTTCCAAAGTTATCATGCAATACAGGTTTGCCACCACCATGTGAAAGCTTTTTAGATTCAATCATGTGTTGCATATAGACATATATATGGAAACGTACATACCTAAAATACAGATGCACATATAAATATATGACTGAAGGCATATATATATATATATATATATATATATATATATATACATACATATATATGTATAGCTATATTAAAATATATATATATGCAGTGCATAACCCAGAAACATAACTATCAACATCTAACTGAAAGAAACATGTACAAAATGTCAGTACAAAGAGAGAGAAATGGGGCACATATAGGGACATATGTAGAAAATAGCTGTCAGAGCCAAACAGTTGTACAGTAAAAGGGTGCATGTTAGCAGACCTGTCTAAAGGATATGTGGCTGGGAAATTACATGTTATGTCATTATTCACTGACATAAATCCTGGGATCATAACAGTGATTTTCACAGACAAATACAAATAAACTGTGGAAGTGAACCAATGTATGGGCCATACACCTGGACATGCACCAAACAGCCTGTCAGTACAGAGGTATGCTCAGAGCCGTTTAGTATAATGAATCTGGAACAAGCCAAAGTGGGTGGACAAAGGCATGACAATACAGAGATATCCAAATAATGTGAGTAGATAAGCTGAGGAAGTTGTTGTATAAATACTGTTACTACTAACATAATTTGAGACAAATATCACAAGTCTGGGATGCATGTTCTCTGTATAACGTAGTGACCCCAATCCTCACATCATCCCACTGATGTGTCAGGAATACACAACAGTGATGGTGACCACACGTAAGGTATTGGCCAGAAAGGATACCATTCCCCACTCAGGAATCATAGAAGCACACACTAAGTTAGGCCCCAACACCTATATCGCTAGTTAGGCTGCAGACTGGCCCACAGATAGAACCCACAGTGTGAAAGCTGACTCCAAGTCAGACTGGTGACCAGTCATGAGTGGAGTCTCACAGAGTTCGGTCCTGTGTCCTCTCCTGTTTGGTATCTACTACTCTGAAGTCCAGGACAACATGAAGGGAGTGTGGCTGACAAAGTTTGCATATGATTGCAAGTTTGGGCTATAATTAATTCCCCAAGTGATGTTGACATTCTATATAAATGCCTCAATGAGACCAAAGACTGGTGTCAGAACCATGGCCTTAAGCTCAATGCCAAATAATGTGTCGTCATCCCTCTTGGTAAAAACCCAGTCCCCTTGAATTACCACATTGATGGTAGTCCACTGAACACAGATGATGTTATAACAGATCTGGGAACACAGGTTAACAGCAACCTCTCTGGACCACCACACTGTCACTGTGGTCAGAAAGTCCTTCTATGTGGCACATCTCATTACTAAGGGTTTTGCATCCAGGAAGTAAGAGGTCATTGTCTCCCTCTACTCTCCCCTCATTAGGCCAATCATCGAGTATAACTCCCCATTTGGCATGTACCTCAGTAGACACCTGCAACAACTGGAGAGGGTGCAAAAGTACTTCACAAAGAGGACCATAGCCCTAAACATTTGTCTGATATGGACAGACTCAAACAAATCCAACTAGTCTCTGTCTCATATTGCCTACTTAAAGGCGATCACAGCTTGAATTACAAAGCCTCATATATATGAATGATGGGATATATATAAATATATGCATATCTGTTGTTGTATCTTTCGGCTTTTCCCGGTTAGGGGTCGCCACAGCGGAACTCCGGTCCGCTAATGATTGGCAGTAGATTTTTTACGTACCGAGTTGCCAGCCCTGACACACAACCTTCAACGAAGGTACACCCATTCAAGCATGTCTCCACACAGAAGACACATTAGCTGAGAATCGAACAGGACAACGTCTTACTGTGAGGTGACAACGCTACCACAGCACCACCACCGCAGTCATATACATATACATATATATATTTATATATGTATCTATATATATATATATATGTGTGTATATATATATATATATATATATATATATATATATATATATATATATATATATTTATACCACCCCCAGCCCACATTAAGGAAACCACTGTAAAGAACATCTCCAAAGCCAACTTCATGCTATGTAAGACTGAAGTGGCTAACTTCATGACACCCATGCAGACGGTAAATAGAAGTACGACTGCTGAATATTACATCAATGCACTGTATGAACACATACACAAGTGCATGCATCATGCCATCCCAAATAGAACCAAGATGCACTCCTCCAAATAAAGGAAGCCAATCTGGTGGACCCCTAACATTAAGGAACTGTACAACAGAAGGATGAAACTGTTGAAATACTAGAGTAAACCCCCATGATTGTAAGAACTCCTGTATCATCCTCAGTAAGTAGCTGAGATCCTTTATAAGATCCAGCAAAGCTGGGTACAAAAACAAGATTGCAACTGATTCTAAAGGCATTCCCCCAGATTTAGAAAGCCCTGCACAGTGTGTAGAACTAGTGCAGGAGCTCCAGCAGGCAATATGTCTGCCGTGTGATCCAGGAATGACCTGTAGGGACGTGCACGAGCGCTCCTGCACTAGTCCTGCACGGACTCAGCCCCTATATGCAAATTGCCCCATTTACAGGAGAAATCCATGCAAATGAGGTGAATTTGTGATCCAGGAAGCTGGAAACCAGCCGTGCAGGACTAGTCTAATCAGCAGAAATGTACTTCACCAGTAACGGAGTACATTTCTGCAAACTACAAAACGGAGCCATGACAGCTTCAAATAAAGGGTGGACATTATGTAGAAAGCATGCCAATGGCTAACTATAAGGCCACTGGCATGGAAAACAATACAAAAAGAAAAAAAAATCAACTTTTATTTTTTTTAGCCAATCTCCGCTGTTTAAGAGTAGGGCAACGGAGTGCAGATGGGATCGGGCTGAAAATGAGGAAAAAAACTAAAATAAGCATTCTAACCCAAATCACTATTTTGTCATTATACTCAACGACAGGCAGAAGACAACATGGCCAGTGAATAGTGGTTGCTAAGGGGGGAAGCTCAGTGTGGGGCATGTAACTATGCATCAGCAGGCAATCCTATGTAAATGAGGGGAATGATACTGAATCCCAGATTTACTCTGCATGCTAGTCAGCACCCAACAGTGTAAGAGCAGGAATAGCCTGGTGCAAGCCTAGGAATTAGCTGACCTCATAGGGGGGGGGGATCAGGCATACTGTAAGCAGATTGGAGCCCTGTGGCTTAGGTTTGCCCTTAGCTTAGCAGAGCTAAGCAAGGGGGTGTGTCTGAGGCTGCCTAGCACTCTTTACATTACCTAAGCGGGTGTGCGTGCCACACACTGGGTTTTAAAGGAAAAAAAAGTAAACCAGGAAATAGCAGTTCTGTGCACATCTAAGCACTGTGTTTGCGCGGCACACCCCTGGGCTGAAACAGGAAGACAATGGGAAGGGAAAACTGCAGTTGGAAGGTAATCTAGGAGAGTTAGCATAACTTGCAGGTGAAACGTATCAGAATCAGCCAATTACACAGGCAGCAGACCAGCCCAGCCCAGAACACTACTATAAACTATGCAAACATCTTTCACCTCTGTTTTTTCCCACATACTCTACACCACCGGTGAATACAAGCGGGGAAATTTTAACAAACAAAAACAACAGAATGATAAGGGCTGCAGCAGCTATCAGACAACAACATGTGGAAGAAGCCGAGGGTGGTTAGGATGAGAATGCTGTCGACCAACTCACAGTGAGGACACAGAGAATGGTGTACAGACCCAGGGTAACATACCAGGGGCTACATGAGCTGGAGATAGTGGAGCACTATAGGGTGGACAAGGACCAACTACAGCAAATTGTTGAGCTGTGCCGTCCGTGCCTGACATACAGAAGTAACGGAAGGGAACCCATCCCAGTGGATACCAAGGTATGTGTAGGCCTAGGAATACTAGCTACAGGTACCTCCCAAAGCCCAACTGGAGATATCATGGGGATCTCACAGGCATCAGCATCCAGAATATTCTACCAGTTCCTGGATGCCAAGTCACCACATGCCGGTAAGCACGTATATTTCCTCAACACCTGTGAGGTGTTGGCCAGCAATATGCATCTCTTCCACCAAATAGCAGAATACCCTGATGTGGTGCTACAGACTGCACACACATATGCATCAAAGCACCACCAGGTGAGTGGGGTAGGGTCTACATAAACTGCAAAGGCTATCCCTCCATCAACTGCCAGGTTGTGTGCGATGCCCTGGGCATTATAATGAATGTGTGGGCTGGCTGCCCTGGAAGCTATCACGATTCCCACATCTGGCATCTGATGCAGCTGTACCAGAGATATGCCAGTGGGGACATCCCTTACAGTCACCTGGTGAGGGATGCTGGTTACGCACTGGAGCCGTGGCTGATGACACCCATCAGAAATGCACACACACCCAAACAAGAATGCCATAATGAGGCACACGCATAGACCAGAATCATAATAGAGCATGTGTTTGGGATGCTGAAGTCACAGTTCCAGTGCCTGGACACATCCGGTGGAGCCTTGCAGTACTCACCAGCTACATGTACCCAAATTGTTATCATATGTGCCATGCTACATAATATGATCCTGTGGAAACAGCTGCAGCAGGGACATCATGGAACAGGGCTACACAGCCCCCCACCAATGCCAAGGCCTGCACAGGCACAGAGTGACTTGGAAGAGGAACAACCTGAGCCTGCCCCAGTAGGCAGATGGAGGCATGCCCAGTATGCCATGGCCTTGGAAAAGAGGCAACGTATAGCACATACACTGACACAGTAGGGACCCAGGGAATGACACCTCTCTCTGACTCGCACATAATGTAAAAGGATGCCAAACATGACACTACCTGTGCTCAACCATGTATAGGGAGTGTACTATGTGCATCTGACATAGGCAACGCCCAGCACCATCCTCAATACTGGCACACCCACAAGGTAAATCACTCCCCTTACTGATTGCTAATTGGAGTAGTATGTGTTGCTATTTGTATCTGTGGTATGGATGTGAGCATGCAAGGGAATCGGGTGGCTGAATGGGATGCCAGCAGACAGCAGACACTTATAGTGGCAGCATGAGATCTATAACAAATACAGGTGTCACCATAGTAGCCAGTACTACACATGGTGAAAAAATCCACTGCAGGAAATGTGCTTGGCCACATGTGTGTCCATATGACAGACACATGCCAGTCAGGGAGGTTCACATACACAACAGCAGTCACAGCCAGAAGGACAGGTGTAGACAATCAAAAACAAAGGCTGTGCTAAGGCCACTGAATGATGCCTATGGTAACCTCCTCCCCCCAGGCCTATACAGACAGACTACATCAGGTCAGGCAGTGGGATGTTAGTTCTGAAAGGTAGGAAGTCAGAAACTAATATGTAGAACAATCAAATGTAAGACCTGTAGTACACTGACATGCCTCTAGTCAGCATGATAGGTTAGAAAACAGAATGAAATGGAGTACCTGACATACCTGTACAGTAATATCAAATGTGTACAAGTGTCAGGTGTGTTCCCCCCAATCCTGTGTAATAATGTAGAAACAGTCAGGTGACCCCCCCCACAACCTATATAGACATGTAGTAACAGTCAGGTGTGCCCCCCCAATCCAATGTAGACATGTAGTAACAGTCAGGCATGCCCCCCAATCCTGTATAGCAATGTAGAAACAGTCAGGTGTGCCCCCCATATCCTATGTAGACAGTAGTAACAGTCAGGTGTGCCCCTATGTAGAAATGTAGTAACAGTCAGGTGTGCCCACACCCAATCCTATGTAGGCATGTAGTAACAGTCAGGTGTGCCCCCCCCACCCTACGTAGACATGTAGTAACAGTCAGGTGTGCCCCCCAATCCTATTTAGAAATGTAGCAACAGTCAGGTGTGCCCCCCAATCCTATGTAGAAATGTAGTAACATGTATGTGTAGGTATAATACCAGTGGAGCACAGATGCCCAGAGGTGGCCAAGGTAGCAGGATAGATTGTAGCATTTGCACAATATGCAGGTATGCGTGTGTTAGGTTGGTGTGTGTTTCATATTGTGCAAGAGTCGATATGTACGCATGTTGAGGTATGACCTAGTGGCCATTACCCACTACTGCTGATGACAGGGCCAAGTCCTCACAACTGCAGTGCCAAAGACAATTCCCACCACTATAACACATGCTAGCAGTTGGCCATTGTAAATGTCTGGTGGTAATATGTGTCACCATCTGAAAGATTGACATGGCATGGCTGTTGGGCTAGATATACAAAGAGTACACAGGGGAAAGTACACCAGATATACAGTATATAATGTGTAACTGTGAAATTGACACACCCTTGGAATTGTACATACAGGTATGCATCACATTATCTGGGCCTGTAGTAGGGGATACCGGTGTTGTCTGGCCAAACACTTGCAGATCACATAGGTGGTAGGACTGATGTATTGGGAAACAGCTGATGTACCTGCACATGCCAGCATAACTGGAATGCCCCATGCATATTTGTGCATCAATTGCAAATAGTGTCCATAGCACACATGCACCCAGCTCACGCAAACACCACCCACAGGTACCACTCTGGTTGTATCCCTGCTGTTGGGAATGGGTACAATATGACCCCACCTGTATATGGCAATAGCAAAAGAATGCAGCATGCAGTGCAGCTGTCCCATGCAGGTGTTTCCCTAGCTGTAGGTAGCACCCTGCCAGCATCCACACCATCTGACCAAGACTGATAGAAAGTATTGGCATGAACACCTAGCACACTTACCCTGTCATCCCAGGGGAATATAATGTATGGTGATCTGAGACTGTACAACTGGCAGAATGCAACGGCCTGCCACAGCTGGCCCACATCACCACCAAATGGCATGCAGGCCTCTGCCAAAGGCCTGTGTCTCATACGTACTGCCAATGCATGTCATGTCATGCACATCCAAATAACAACATAACACACTCCACATAAGCCATATGCAAGGCCATGTGGACAAACCACAGTAACATGTCCACCATGTCCCACTGCATGAACTGTGGACCAACACCATAACACAGCTGTGATGACGTGATAACCTTATGGAAAGTATCAGAGAATGTATGCATAATATATGGAAGAGGATAGAATAATGGGGGTGGGGGGGTGGGAGCATGTGCAGCATGGAATGTGCAAGGTCCGACACACAGCTGTGTACACACACTATCCCTGGCTGCAAACACATAAATGGGTGGGTACAAACCTGTCCGTACACCACAATAGGGGTAGAGTCCTTACTCATGGCCCCTGCCTCTGGGTAACCTGTGTGAATCCGTACAGCAGTGAGGTATTGCCACAGCAAGATAATGCCATACTGTTATGTTGATGAATGTACAAGTATGGGAACATCTGCCAGCACTGTACCACGGTGCTAAACCGGATACACAGACCCAGCAGCAAGTGTCTGCAGCTCCTCCTCCAGAACAGAATAACTTACCATGAATATGTAGGCGTCTGCCTACAATACCGGACACAGCTGCAGTCCCCCTTGTCCCCCAGGACATCACTGTGAGCAAGAATGTCCACCCGACAGTACTTGAGGAAATAAAACATCACAATGTATAACAGTACACATGTCTGAATATCTCTGCTAACACCAGTACCATGTAGCAGAGGCAGCACAGACACAGTCACCTACAGTACACACTATCCCCTGCACAGTTTGTCCCCATATTGCCAAATGATCTGCAGATACCCTGCAGAAACAGTTTGCTACCTGTAGGTGTATAACAGAAAGGTCTGCACTGGAGTACAAACTACCTGGAATGGATCTGTACATTCAGTACAGAAGGGCATACTGGGCATGCTCACACACTTAAATGAAGCCCATGTCTGCAAACAGCAGTGGACCAGACATACCTGACAGTTGCAGATGTTAGTGTATACACTCCTCAGTATGCACCAGTCATGCTTTGCACACACATTGCATAGGAATACAGACATATATCCAAGGACAACACACTATAATAAGCCAAAAGTAGACATACATAGATGTGTGGAAGAGAGTGACTGTGACAAAGAGCCATCCATCATGAGGCATGTCGTACCCAGCACACAGCCAAATGGCTACAACCACATGATGTGTAAATGTCATTCACTGTAAAAATTAGCCACTGGTATCCGTCAGCATTACAGACTATGTGGTGCAAGAGCTAGCTGTGCAACATGACTGTACAAGGCAGTAGTCATCTAGCAGCTGTATACACGTACCTGCGGAATATAACCCTGCGTGTGCCTGCATGTGGTGTGTCAACCTCTAGATGAATGGGTTATAGCTCAAGCACACACACTGCACTCCCCATAACCCTACTATGACAAGCCTGCTGATGTCATCCACTTTGAAATACACCTTTGGGAATGGAGTAGCCCAGTAATCTGTGTGGCGTGTCCTAAAACTGCATAATGCTGTAGTGTGATAAACTAGTTAGGTAGGAATTCTAATCCCAGACATGGCAATTGTATGTGTGTCTCTGTCTGTGTAGGGAGCAATGCTTTTTAAGCTAGTCACACTCAGTACAATTCAAATGCCCTACTTTGGCAAGGCTGCTGATGTCATTCACTGTGAAATACACCTTTGGGAAAAATGCAGCCCAGTAATCTCCACGGCACATCCTATAACTGCGTACTGCTGTAGTGTGGTAAACTAGTTTGGTAGGAGTTCTAATCCCAGATATGGCAACTGTGTTTGTGTGTCTCTGTCTGTGTAGAGAGCAATGTTTTTTAAGCTAGTCACACTCACTACAATTAAAATGCCCTACTTTGGCATGGCTGCTGATGTCATGCACTGTGAAATACAACAGAAAAGTTCACAGATTACTGCAAACTGGGAGCCATTATTGAATCCCCAATGATATGGATACTCTACAAAAGGACCTTACAGAAACAGATGCTTGGTGCCAGAGCCATGGGCTCAAGCTCAATGCTAAGAAATGTATAGCTATCCCTTTTGGGAAAAAAACATGTACCCATGAATTACCACATAGGTGGTAGTACACTAAACACCGAAAGTGTGATAAGAGACATAGGGACACAGGTGGACAGTGGTCTCACCTTCGAAAACCACATCACTGCAACAGTCAGGAAATCCTTCTATGTGACACACCTCATCACTAAGGGCTTTTCATCCAGAAAAAAAGGTGGTCATTGTCCCACTGTACTCATCCCTCATTAGACTCATTATATAATATAACGCCCTGTTTGGTATGTACCTCTCAAGACATCTGCAACAACTGGAAAGACCGCAGAAGTACCTCACTAAAAGAATCACAGGCCTAAAGCAGATGCACTATGCTGGCCGCCTTAAAAAACCCAGCTATATTCTGTTGTATATTGTCTACTCAGAGGCGATCTCTGCTTAAAATACAAGGCCATGTCAAACCCAGAGCTGTTGGACATGCTCCACTTAAAGAAATCCCAATCCCTCAGAGCCACATGCTCCAGGGATCTAAACCTTGTCATCACAATAAACAAAACATGCTGGAGGGATAGGTTCCTGACCCAGAGACTCCCCAGACTCTGGAATAGACTACCCATACATGTCAAGCAGAGTGCCTCTTTGGCCCTCTTCAAAAGGAACATTGACGACTGGATGGGAAAAAAGGAAATTCACTACAGATCAAATGCCCTACTTTGGCAAGGCTGCTGATGTAATTCACTGTGAAATACACCTTTGGGAAAGGTGCAGCCCAATAATCTCCATGGTGCATCCTATAATAGTGTAATGTTGTATTGTGATATGGTACTCTGGTAGGGGTTCTATTCCCACACATCGCAAGTGTGGATGTTTGTATGTGTGTTCCTTTGTTTGTGTAGGGAGCAATGCATCTTAGGCTAGTCACACTCACTACATATCAAATGCCCTACTTTGGCAAGGCTGCTGATGTCAGTCACTTTGAAATACACCTTTGGAAAAGATGTAGCCCAGTAATCATAGGTTCATAGGTAGGTACTAGGCTATCGGCCCTAGGGCCCATACAAGCCTAGCCAAAAAATGTACCCTGGCTTTCGCCACCCAAGAAATTTATTTTCCTGTGCCCCTGTCGAGCAGAGCCACAGAAGTGATCCCCGGGGTGAATTTCCCATTTCCCATCCAATCATCAAGATTTTTCTTGAAGAGTGCTAATGAGGAGCTCTGTGTGACATAGATAGGTAGTCTGTTCCAGAGTATGGGAAGTCTCTGGGACAGGAATCTATCCCTCCAGCATGTTCTGTTTATTGTGGTGACAAGGTTTAGGTCCCTAGAACGTGTAGCTTGGAGGGATTGGGATTTCTTTAAGTGGAGCATGTGCAACAGCTCTGGGTTTAACATAGCTTTGTATGTTAGGCAGAGATCATCCCTGAGTAGGCGATATGCGATGGAGTAAATCTGTAGTTTTTGAGACAGTCTGCATAGGGAATCTGTTTAGGAGTAATCCTCTTTGTGAGGTATTTTTGTGGTCTTTCCAGTTGTTGTAGATGTCTTGTGAGGTACATACCAAAAGGGGCATTGTACTCTATAATGGGTCTAATGAGTGATGAGTAGAGGGGAACAATGACCTCTTTTTTTCTGGATGAGAATCCTTTTGTGATTAGATGAGCCATGTAGAAGGATTTCCTGATCACTGTGGCAACGTGATTATCAAAGGAGAGACTACTGTCCACCTGTGTCCCAAGGTCTCTTATCACATTTTCAGCATTAAGTAAACTACCAGCTATGTGGTAGTTCATGGGTACAGAGTTTTTGCCAAAGGGATTGACAATGCACTTTTTGGCATTGAGCTTCAGGCCATGGCTTTGACACCAGGTTTCTGTCTCAGTGAGGCCCTTTTGTAGTTTGTCCACATCGTTAGGAGTTTCGATTATGGCTCTTAGATTGCAGTCATTTGCAAACTTTGTTAGCCAAAGACCTTCTGTGTTGGCCTGCACTTCAGAGAAGTAGATACCAAACAGGAGAGGACCCAGGACTGAACCCTTTGGTACTCCACTTGTCACTGGTCTGATGTCGGATTTGAAATCCGTTACTTTCACAGTGTGGGTTCTGTCCGTGAGCCAATTGGCAACCCATCTTGTGACATAGGGATTTATACCTAGTTTAGTGAGATTATCTATAATTCCAGAGTGGGGGATGGTGTCGAAAGCCTTGGCGAGATCTAGATAAGCTGTGTGAACCATTTTACCCTCATCTATGCTTTGGTGACTGCTTCAAAGAAGTCAATCAGGTTTAGGAGACATGATCTGCCTTTTACAAATCCAAACTGGGTAGGGTCCAGAGTTTGGAGATTACCACTGTCTTTGTTTATGAGTTCCACGATGATACGTTCCATGGCCTTGCAGACCAGGCTCGTCAGGCTAATGGGGCGGTAGTTCCTGGGGTCCGTCGTAACTCCCCCTTTTGTGGAGTGGGATAACAATCGAGGTGCACCATTCAGTGGGTACAAAGCCTGAGGTGAGGCTATGATTGAACATGGTACTTAGGTAGGGTGCCAGTTCATTCTGTAGTTCGTGTAGAACGCAGCCTGGGATATTGTCAGGTCCCATGGATGCTGTGTTCTTGGCTTTGGAGAGTGTGTTTTTTACCTGTGCAGCTGTGATTATAGGAACTTTGCATTCTTCCGGTATAGAGATGGGCCCTCTAGGGGGTGAGAGGGGGGTAAAGTTAGCACTGAACCTATCTGCTAGGATGTTGGCAATATCAGTTGGTTCTGTATATTTAGTGCCATTGTGCTGTAACTCAGAGCAGATCTGAGTGTTCCCATTTAGATTCTTGACATAGCTATAGAATGCTTTGTGGTTGTCTTTAGAGTCAGTGGCAATTTTGTTTTCATAACTAGCTTTGGAGGATTTTATGAGGGATCTCAGCTTCTTACTGAGGTTGACCAGGTAGTTCTTCCAGTCATGGGATTTTACTCTTTTTTGCTACAGTTTCTTTCTTCTGTTGTAGAGTTTGTTTATGGCAGAGGACCACCAGATTGGCTTCCTTTTTTTGGAGGATAACATCTTGGTTCTATTAGGGATAGCATGATCCATGCACTCGTGTAAATGCTTATAAAGTGTATTTGTGTAGGATTCGGCAGTCATACCTCTATTGTCCATCTGCATGGGTGTCATGAAGTTTGCCACTTCTGTCTTAAGAAGTGTGAAGTTGGCTTTGGAGAAGTCTTTTACGATGGTTTCCCTAATTGGGCCTGGGGGTGGGATGTGGATGTCTAGGCTGATTAGCTTGTGGTCGGATCTGACCAACGAGGAATTGACCTCTGGTGTGGAACACCGGTTTCCCATGTTGGTAATGACCAGGTCTAGGATATTGCTGCCCCTGGTGGGGGTGTGAATATAATTTTCATGGTGCATCCTATAACAGTGTAATGTTGTAGTGTGATATAGTACTCTGGTAGAGGTTCTATTCCCCCACATGGCAAGTGTGGATGTATGTGTGTGTGTTTCTATGTCTGTGTAGGGAGCAATGCTTTTTAGGCTAATCACACTCATTACAGCTCAAATGCCCTACTTTGGCAAGGCCGCTGATGTCATTCACTGTGAAATACACCTTTGGGGAAGGAATACTCCAGTAATCTCCATGGCACATCCTATAACTGCATAGTGCTGTAGTGTAATAAACTAGTTAGGTAGGAGTTCTAATCCCAGACATGGAAGGGGTGTGTATGTCTTTGTGTCTGTGTTTGTCATTCATATCTTGAGTGGAGGTGGCTGTGAGTGTGTAACAACTGGACTCATTGTGGAGTGGGTTTTGCAAATTTCTTATATGGTGGCCCTATTATATGTCACAATGTCCACCTTACAGGGACAACAGATGTGAAATAGCCGAGAGGCCTGGGTGCCAAACCATACCACTACATCTGACATCAAGGCCTGGCAAACAAAGTTAACAACCCTTGTATTACTCAGAGAACACTTTCAACCCATGTCTCATACACAAACCCACTTGCCTAGGCAACAACCGCTATGTTGGTAGTACCCTGCATATTGCCCACAGATAGTAACCATGGTGTGATTGCAGGGGACTACAGAGGGCATGGCACGCTGTCCATCAGTACAATAGGCACATACATGTAGACAGTGCGCTTTCACTATGTTCCCCACCGAACACCTGTAGTGCCACCAAATGTGACCCACAAAGGACATACCATGCCTTAAACACATGCCCTGTATGGACAGATGCCACTGACACCAGGGAATACTTGTATCATGCTATCAATGTAAGTGCACGGTCAACCTGTTGTCCATTACCAGTTCCCTCCAAGACTGGCACATCTGATGATAACAATCTGTGTACACAACATGGGCCAGACACCCCAGGTACAGTTCCACATGTCACTGTACATGCATGTGGGACGTGTGCACATCCCAGACACCGTCCATGTCATGGACTAAAGAACATATATATGGCAAGCAATGCACAGCAATGGCCACACACAATAGTTACCCAGGTGACTGGATGGTGAATACAATACCCACCTGTGTGGGCCAATCCAGGCACTACACCCCTAATCCACATTGCAGACCATTGTCATGTGGCCTGATGCCAAGGTATACCCATCACCTAGCCTTGTATAGACATCTGGCACAGTCAACCACTACACACCCGTGAAGCAATGCACCCAAGCATGTCAGTAGTGGCATCCTGTGTTTGTGTGTGTGGTGTATGATGCTTTTGACCACATTCACACTCACTACAACCCCCATTGGCATACTGAAGCATGCTGTCTGATGTCAGACACCTCCACATACCCTTTGCCCATATAACCTCCATAAAACCCCCATCGGTGCATGTGATACCTGCACAGTACTGTATTGCAGCAAACTAACTAGCGAGGGGGTGTATTCCTGACCCTGCCAAGTGTGTCAATGTGTGTGGGTCCCTGAGAGAGTGTGGCTGTGTTGACACTGACACCTGTTCATGCGGACAGGCACGTGTACTACACCTGCCGTATAGCTACCATATCACTGTTGCAGATGTCATTCACCATCACATATATGTTTGGAGAGCTCCTCAACATGTAAGCTATGTGGAGCATCCAATAATGGCATAGACATGTGATAGCAATACATAGTGAGTCAGGGGTTTGATACCCTGTACTCGTAGGTGTGTGACACAAGCATGCTTAGGTTTTACTCTCCCACCCCCTCCCTGACTTATCTTTGCCTCTGTCTGTCTCTCCCACTCCCTCTCTGGGGGATGTGGAGACTTACACCTGCTTTGCTTAGGCAGCAGCATGTGTTTTGTAAGTGATGCTCATGATCAGCTGATGGCCTCTGCACGAATTGCAGCCCTCCTCTAGCTGACTGCATGTGGAACAGCTGTGGTAACATTGCCATAGCCAATTGCATGGAAACACACTCCAATATCTAGAAACATCATGTTGGTGTTAGGCCTTTTCATTCACTGTGAGCAGGACCTAGATCTGTTGTTTGGCAAACAGCATCTCAGATGGCTTGGGGATTTACCTCTAACAACATACACTGTGGGAACAGGCCAACACACAGGAGGGGGATGTGCCTGACATGACTACAGAATGTAAGTGTTGCTATTCTGCATTTGGAGTAATGTTGGTTTAACAGGGTGTGTGTGGATATGGCTGGTCTACATGTTTCAGTACCTGTCATGACAGTGCTATGTTTCTGAGGAAACCCTATCTGTAGGGTCATCTGCAGACTGGGCAGTGTGTGGTGCCTTTTGTTTCTTATGTTACTCACAGAGCACCTATCTGTGAACTGCAGAAGCATAGTGTGAGGATTGCAGTCAGTACATGGTGACAGACATGTTACTGACCTCTTATCCCTCATAGGACATATGTCACAACAAACCCTGTTACAACAGTAAATGTATGAGGTTATCACAGCAACATGTAAATATTGGCTCTGTGTTTGTGCCTCCCGCCACAACTCTGTCAACCTGGGTACATATATCATGCAGTAAGAGGTGCATTATGTCCTGTACACCATAATTTATTGACATCATATCTGATAAGCCAGTGAGATATCAGACTGCAACACATTATGTATAGTAGGGGTCCTCTTTGAGGACATAACCTGGGCATTCTGTGGTTGTGTGTACAGTACTGAGGTCTGTGTACTTATGGTGATTGTCGACAGTGTGTGTATTGTGAATATGTACCTTGGCCTGTGTACAGACTGTGGTAGATGTCATTGTTCTTGGTCCTGTTCTATCTGATGTTACATGCTGCTCCACTGTATGTTACCCTATCGGCTTACATGTTTGTAGGTCCAAACACACACATGTCCTATACCATAGACAGGCATCGGATCACATTGTGTAGTGGCCCAGTATATGCAGGGTTAGTATGTGAGTGGCACATATGAGGATGGTGTTGATCAGATAGTCCATATACTGTAATATTACGCTAGCTACCATATGTGGCTGTGGCTGTGTTCACTTTGGTTGTGGTTATGCACTTTCACACAGGTGTCTGTTACTCTGTGCTGTGACATGCCTATAGAGCCTGCTATATATGCAGTTACATGTGTATTCCCCCATAGGAAATGTAGGCCAGTGTTATGGCAGTCTGCCTGTAGCCTGCACAGTGCTTTATTACATGCCTAGTAGCTTAGTGTACTTACCCAGTGTGATGTTATGTCCAGATACTTGCCAGATGTACTGCTGCCAGGCCACCATAACAGTCATGTATGTCAGACAAAGCAGTGGGAAGCTGTACGGATGTATGTCACTAACTAGTGGCTAGTATGTGGCCATGGCACCTCTGTACCACCGGTTATTATGTGTCAGGACAGACAGGGCTGTGTGAATGCATAACCTATGGGGGCAAATATATACCAGTATTTACGTGATGTACCCATCTACATGGCTTTTAACATCCACATTGTCAGGCTTGGTCCACACGTCTTGTGCTAAGGGGTTCTGTGTATACCTCTGGACTGACCAGAGTGTGTCAGGCTGTCCACATTTATTGGCCATATCTCTGCTGTAGTCCACAGGATCATTACTGTGCTAGCAGTGGTATTGTACTATGATATCCTTAGGAGGTCTGTCAGTAGCCAATGGCATACATGTTAAAAGCAGATGTGACCTCCCAAACACAACATGTCTGTGAAGACAACCCCTATCACAGTAGCAATAGTCTATATATATATACCTGCACTACATACCTGACATTCCCTTGCACTGAGAGGTTGGGACTATTGGGGCTGAGGTAGGGCTCTACTCCATGTTCAGGACACATGGTGGACATATATGTATATATAATTATCCATATATCTAGATATATATATATATATATATATATATATATATATATATATATATATATCGACATACATAGATGGATATGTATATGTACATATATATATACATATAAACACTCAGATATATACATATACACAGCAATATATGTCTGCACAAATACAGATAGAGATACATATGCACATATACTTATGGATATCTACATATATATTGACAGTAATAGGTATATCAGAATAAATATGAATGCACATATAGTTATAGATATCTACATATATATCTACATAAATAGGTATATCTGTACACATAGGATGTGCATACATATATAGCCGTATATGCATATAGCTATATACACACACACACACACGCACACACACACACACACACACACACACATATATATATATATATATATATATATATATATATATATATATATATATACATACGAAGAGATGTACACATGGCCATATATATGTTGCACTATACAGATGAGTATACAGACATATGTATGAATATACATGTGTATGTACATGTAGACATATATCAACCTATTATATGTATATATCCATATTCCTGTCATGTGCAAACCTCACAGTTGTGTATACTATCCCAGATGTATCTCACCGTATCTGCTATGTGTACATTATGTTAAAACAACATATGTGATGCAACAGTCATATTAATAACAAGTACTACACAATTGTGGAAATACAGGCAATTGTTCAATACTAATCAATATGTGTACTGACAGATATCTTGGAAAAAATACAACTGTCTTCACAGTGGTCATGACATAGTGGTTAATTGTTGTGACTTTAGTGTACATGGTCCTGGGTTCAAGTCCTACAAGGGCTGTTCATTTTGTTGCTGGGCAGAACAAGGGCTGTCAGATACAGAGTGGTTAAAGCAGTTTTGAGCAGCTTTAAGCGTGTTTGCGCGGGTTTGCATGAAGCTAAGCAGTGCTAAGCTACGGGTAAATGTGCGGGCACTTACACAGTGTAGGCTTCGGTTACCAGTGCACAAATCAGCTTAACTGTTATACTGCAGCAATGTTGATACCTGCTAAGCATGGCTTAGCCCTAGTAACCAGTTCACACCACCCAGTCTGATAACATAGCAGGGTAATGACATCTGTAATAAGTGTATGCAATGCCATGTACAATACATGCGCCTATGTGCTGTCATTACAGTAGCAAGAGGTGTATGTGTCATGTCTGGGACACAGACATTTATGAGGCTTGTACAGCACTGTTATCTATGTGACTATGTTACATACAGGGGTAGTAGCCCAAGGTGCGTGCTGTCACACTGGCATGTAGTGTATTATGGTGGTATTACTGTTGACAGTGCCTACCCATGCAAGAGTAGAGTGCTAAATGTAATACTGACAACAGGCACACCTGCAGGCATAGCTGGACTCTGAGGCCTCCCTGTTGTATCCCTGGTGTGTGAGCTGTGTCACAGTATATAACCCCTACTGGGTAATGATCCAACATGTGGAATGTAACTGTAGACTACCGTCTGTACAGCACATGATAGAGAGAGCTCCTGACATGCAGTTATGACATACATATTGTTGTCAAATGTCTATCTGTCAACACATTCATCCTACTGCATAACTACTTGCCAAGCTGATGACTGTCATCCCTGTACAGATGTGCAGATGGCAGATATCCCGCTGGGATATGTATAGGCATCCTAAGCTTGACTGACACTGACATGTCTGCCCAGCTGCATAAGAACTGGCATATATTGGAGATAACTCGTATGCACCACATGTCATGGGTACCTCCACTACACTACCACAGTCAACTGAACATGCTTGGGTACAGGTCTCCATCACAAACACTAACCATGTGTTGTAATGCATGTTGCATGCATGTCAACTTGATCACCTCAGTGGCCATGTGCAGGAGGCACCTGGAGGAATGGCTGATGCATGTCACTCTCACCCTGAGGGTCACCACAGTAGTGTATGTCGATAGCTTGCCTGCTGCCACATGGCAAGTGGCAGGATACCACTGACACACAACCCCTACACAACCCATCTCTCCTTGAACATAGCTAGGTACACAGCTATGACCACCTGCAGAGATGCACCCCAGTACTGACAGATGTGTACAAGTGCATGACTCAGTATAGCAGTGTCTGTGTGTTAGCGCACCTGTACATGGGAATTACATGAGGGTCTTCACAACCACCACAACACATATTGCCATAGTCAGTTGTGGCTGCTGCTGTATGGGACATTACATGTACTCTGTTAAGCTCCTTTCCATACTGGCTACATGTGCCTTGCAGTACCATCACAACAGTGTTGTACAAATGGGTTGATAGGCATGGGATACCCATTGTGTTCTGACAAGTGTGTGTATGTGTGCATGTCCATTTATCTGTAGGGTACAGCATTCCGAGTCCACATACTCCTATTACAATACCCATTGCCACACAGTAGTACAGATAGTGTTGTTGCTGCCCATAGGTGAGGCATGACAATGCAACACCCTGCTATGCATGTGGCATGTGCATTAGATGCATATCCCTGTAGTACCACTGTAGGGATCTACAATGGGTTGTATCGCAGTTGTGGCCAATGTGTGATGGTGGATATGTCAGAGTGCCATCATGTGTTTCAGGGAGTACAATACCCACTGGGGGATGTGGGTGCTGTGTACACTGTCATTACACCAAGGTACACCCGGTATATGTCCCACGTACCACGTCATGGTTACCACTGTCACCATCAACCATACAGGTAACTGATACCACAATCTAGGCCAGTTATGCATGTGCTGTGTGAAGCCTACCTGTAACACACTGGACACACAGTCAAGTTAGTTAGCAGTGCTAGGCCCAGGCCTCTTGGATGTGTGTCTGCATGTTATGTATCTGTTAATGTGTATATGAAGGTATGTCACACTATGTATTGTCCATATACACCCATTACATCCCCCAATAGCATACTGTACATGTCTGGGGATGTTCTGCATGTAACATGTAACCTGGGACACACCTCACCCTAAATGCTGTGTGGTGTGTGCAATGGAAGCCACACACTTCAGTATCACTACATACCTAGGTAGGGGTCTATTCCCAGTGTTGCCAAGTAACAGTGTGCATGTATGTGGATGGGTCTACATCAGGTTGCAAATTATACATGCCCCAGCGAGTCACCTGTCCATGTGGCACAGGCAATAATTGTTATACAAACCTGTGACATGTGTTCAGCTGTACCCCAGATATGTCACAGCCATGGTGTCAACACAGTACCATACCCCGTTGTGGAATATGACTGCAGACCATCCTCATGTTGACACATGTACACCGACAACACCAATGGATAACATTATAGAGACCACAATCAACCAGTGTTACTAACAGCTATAATGCATCATTGTTGGATGGCTACACTACCTGGCATATATGCATTACACTTTACTCCTTACAACATGTTACACTGCAGTACTGTGGTACACTGTAGTACAGTCACCATGTGCATCAGAACCATATTAGCCTGCCCCTGCAACAATGGTATGGATGACAGGGATGTGGCACAGGTATCAACATATGCACAGGGTGTGTTGTTGGTTTTCCAGAGGCCAAGGGTGGGCCATACATTTGACAACATGAGTGTGGGTGAGGGGTGTACTGAGGTGAACTGGGCATGGTGATGTGGTGTGTGTAGGTATGGGGTTGCCCTAGGTGTGTTCATATAGTGTGTGGGTATGCATGCACACAGTTCTGCCATGTGGCTGCCCTACACAGGTGTTTATGGACAGCTGCAGACCATACCTGTCAGGGTGTGCAGTTCACTGCCTCTGGCCATGGACACTGATACTGTGCCTGCCAGGGGTTCCATGGGCACATCCAGGTACAGGCCTCAATCTGCTACTCTCACCTGATGATGACAAATGTCCGCTGGTACCAGGTCCCTCCTGACTCTGGCCAGGACCACGTGCTCGTGGCCTGAATGTGGTATGGTATGGCCAGCACCCCCTTGCAGTGCCCTGGATGGTACTGCCACTACAGGAGCCCCTTGGTGTCTTAGCACATCCACATTGACTGCCAGCTATTCTGCGGGCCTATGTCCACATGGCCATCGCTGCACTCCCACCACACGTTCAAGCACGGACAGACCATGGTCGATGAGGGCCATCATCTCACCAGACCGTCTATCCATGAGCTCAGTTAATGCACAGATGGCACCAGCCAGTTCACGGGCATTGTCACTTGCAGATGTGAGATCAGCCCTTTGCAGCCTCAGACCCTGTCTGGTGTAACGTTCTATACGTGCCATGACAGCCTGAAATGTATGCCTGCTGGCACCAGCTGTGTTGCCTCTGCCAGGGGCATGATGTCCAGCGGCCCTACCATGACCACCCTGGGACATCTGCCTATGTGGTGCGATGTATTATGAGATGTATTCCCACCTGTTGGGTTTAAGTAGGGCCGAATTCCCGCACTTTGTCTTGATTGGCCAGTTTTGAAATGGCTAAGCTATGGGCAAACCTGCTTACCTATGTTTGGTATTGTTTAAAGGGGTATACCACTGGACAAATTGAGTAAGCGGGCCTGCACATTGCTTACACCAACTAAGCTGGCCTCTGCAATGCTTAGGCTTGCTTAATATTTACTTTGCATTATATTTGCTTTTAGGCATTGATTTATTATTCATTACATCTTATGTATATGTCTGGTATCCATGATTCATGTGTACGTACACTGTATGGGTCCTTGTGTTTAATAGGGGACTTCAACACTCTATTACAATTACATCTCAAATCTGGGCTTACTTCTGTACTTCACTTCACATATTTATGTTATGTAGTAGGTTACAGAACATATGACTGTATACTGATTCCTTTCACATGTTCAGTTTGATTTTACTATAGTGCGGATTTGTTTAGTGATACCTCATTCTTATGTACTGCTGTGATGGCTTGGTGGTTAACTACTGTGACTATAGTGTATAGGGTCCTGGTTTCAAGACCTGCAAGGCTGTTTATTTTGTTGCTGAGCAGAACAAGGGCCGTTGGATACAGAGTGATTAAGGCACTTTTAAGCACTTGTAAGCGGGTTTGCACAAGAGTAAGCACTGCTAACCTCTGGTTAATGATGCTTACAGAGAGTTAGCTTCAATATTGCTTAACCTGTGTGTGCATTGCTTACCCATGCGCAAATGGGCTTAAACACGCTTACTAGTGCTTACATATGCTTACTCGCACTTACTACTGCTTAATAGTGCTTACACTTGCTTACTACTGCTTACTCCCGCTTACCACTGCACTGATTTAGACAGTGATGTCTAATGGTTCTTGGGGAGGTGAGGGATTTGGAAGCTGTATGGAGTTATCATTCATTACACATTTTACCTTCCATTTGTATCCCTGATTCCTGTGATTATCTGTGGACTTTGCAACATTATGACACTGACACCTCACATCTGCATTTAATGCAGTACTCCAGTTCACAAATATATGTTATTTAGTAGGTTATGCAACTAAAAATATTGGTCATTACGTGATTTGACATGGAAAATGGAATGTGCTGCAGTGAGACTCAAACCGGGAATGACTGCTCATAAGACGAATGCTCTGCCCACTACACTATTGTTATACTGCTTCATTTGCATATATCTTCCGTTTTATCCTCTTCTGCCATTTAAGCTGCATTAATCGTAGCTAAGCGATGGGCAAACTCATGCACCTACTGTTAAATTTCATCTGTTTCATAAAAAAAAAAAGTCTCTTTATATTGTTTGTGTTTACTATTGCTCTTGTACACGTGGGGGGATGTTGCTGGGGGCACGGGACACCTATGAGCAGTCTCGTTCATTCTTTTAGGGCTTTCTGCTGTTCTTCATTTCAGGGGCATGTATATTCTGAGAGCTCTGCTCTCAGACACAGCCCCTGCATTCTTAAACGCTCCGTGTAAGATTAGGAGCTCAGGCAGCATGCCTTCATTAATGTGCATGGCACGCCGCCATCCTGCTCCTAAACAGCTGCTTCTGTGCAGGACTAACCTAGTCCTGCATGGATGATTAGTAAATCCGGGGGATTGACAAAGCATTCTATAGCTATGTCAAGGAACTCAATGGCAATACTCAGATCTGCCCTGAATTATAGCACAATGGCAGTAAATATATGGAACTAACTGCTATTGCCAACATCCTGGCAGATAGGTCAGTGCTAATTTTATCCCCTTCTCACCCACTAAGGGCCCATCTCAATGCCGGATGAATGTAAAGCCCCTCTAATCATGGCTGCACAGGTAAAAAACACATCTTCCAAAGCCAAGAATCCAGCATCCATGGGACCTTGACAACATCCCAGGCTGTGTTCAGCAGAAACCACAGAACTAACTGGCACCCCACCTAAGTACCATGTTCAGTCATCACCTCACTGAAGGCATTGTGCCTACTGAGTGGCACATAGTGATGGTTATCCCACACCACAAGAGGGGAGTCACCACAGACACTGGGAACAACTGCCCCATCAGCCTGAGAAGCCTGATCTGCAAGGCCATGGAGTGTATCAGCATGGAACTAATAAACAATGGCATAGGTAACCTCCAAACTGTTGACCCCTCCCAGTTTGGGTTTGTGAAAGGTACATCATGTCTCCTACACCTTATTGGCTTCTTTGAAGCAGTTAGCAGAGCCAAAGACAAGGCCAAGGTGGTTCATACAGCCTACCTAGACTTTGCCAAGGCCTTCAACAGCATCCTCCAACTCTGGAATTACAAATAAACTCACTAACCTAGGCATACATACCAATGTCATAAGATGGGTTGCCACCTGGCTTACAGACAGAATCCACACTGTGAAAGTAGCAGACTCCAAATCTGACTCCACAACAGCGACAAGTGGAGTACAACATGGTGCAGTCCCAGGTCCTCTCCTGTTTGGCATCTAATTCTCTGAAGTTCAGGCTAACACAGAGGGTCTATGGCTGACAACATTCCAGACAACTGCAGACTGGGAGCCATTATTGAATCCTGTAAAGATGTGGACATTCTACAAAATGGCCTCACTGACACAGATGCCTGGTGTCAAAACCATGGCCTCAAACATAACACCAAGAAATGCATTTCCATCCCCTTTGGGTAAAACTCTGTGCCCGTGAACTACCACATAGCTGCTAGTACACTTAACACTGAAAGTGTGATAAGAGACCTAGGGACACAGGTGGATAGTAGTCTCTCCTTTGATAACCACATTGCCATACTACTCGGGAAATCCTTCTATGTGGCACATCACATCATCCAGAACAAAGGAGAGCATTGTTCCCTCTACTCATCCCAGACCTATGATACAGTACAATGGCCTGTTTGGTATGTACCTCACAAGACATCTACAACAACTGGAAAGTCCACAAAATTACCTCACAAAGAGGACCATTGCCCTCAAACAGATGTCCTATGCAAACTGTCTCAAAATACACCAGCTTTAAGACATTGCATATCGCCTACTCAGAGCCATTCTCTGCCTAACATACACAGCCTTGTCAAACCCAGAGCTGATGGACATGCTACATGTAAAGAAATCCCAGTCCATCCAAACACATGCTCCAGGGAGCTAAACCTTTGCACCACAATAGACAGAACATGCTGGAGGGATATATTACTGTGCATACCACTTCCCATACTCTGGAACAAATTACCCATGTATGTGACACAGAACTCCTCTTCAGCCCTCTTTAAGAAAAATAGTGACATCTGGATGGTAAATAGGAAATCCACCCTGTGATTCACCTCTGTGAGTCTGCTCGACAGGGGTACCGGACATTATTTGTCTTGTGTGTCGAAAGCCAGGGAATCGTGTTGGCTAGGTTTATATAGGCCCCAGGGTCAATAGCCTAGTATCTACCTATGAACCTATGCACCTACTATATATATATATATATATCTATATATATATATATATATATATATATATATATATATGTATATACACATACATATATATGGGTCTACTTGATATGGCCGAAATTTCATAATGTCGACTTTCATATGTCCGAGCCCATATGATCGACATTTGAAATCTCGACCATTCAAGTAAACCAAAAAACACAAACTTACCTTAATGCTGCTAGCACGGGGGCTTTGCCCCCCTGCACCCACTGTGGGGGGCTTCGCCCCCCACACCCTCCGTAACTTTAATATACCAACTCCGAGATCGCACTATAGTGCGGAAGTGGAAATCTTTCCATTGCGCACTGTAGAGTGATGTCGGTTCCCCATTGTCGACATTTCAAATGTAGATCATATGGTCTCGGCCATATGAATGTCAACATTTTGAAATGTCGACCATTAAAAGGGGACCTATATATATATATATATATATATATATATATATATATATATATATATATATATATATACATCCATATTTATATTTATATATATATATATATATTCACACACACACACATATATATATATATATATATATATATATATATATATATATATATATATATGTATGTATGTATGTAGTCATATAACATGCAGTGCAGACACTCCTTAGAATCATACATATCAACCTCTTAGTGCAAGACTAATGAACAAAAGCTGTACAAAGGGTGAAAATGGGCCACATATACGGACAGAATCAGAATATTTCTGACATAACTGAACAGTTGCACAGCAACAGGGACTGTATCAGCAGAATGGAATTATATGGGGATGGGAATTAACAAATATGTCAGTCTTCACTGACATACATCCTTGCATCATAACAGTGTTACCCAGAGAAATGCAAAAAAAAACTGTGGAACAGTTACAATGTATGGGCCAAACACCTGGGCAGTCTTCAAACAGCCTGGCAGTGGAGAGGTATGCTCACAACCCTGTAGTGCAATGAATCTGGAACAAGTAAGACAAAGTGGGGGGACACAGGCATAAAAATAGAGACATACCCAAATGATGTGAGTAGATAAGCTAAGAAAGCTGTAGTAACACTGTTCCTGCTAACATATACTGACAGAAATATCACCATAGTGCATTTTACAGTAAATGTCTGGAAGCCAAAAGAAAGCACCACCTTAACAGATACAAACATACATAATCTGAGGGTTATGCTACTGTGCTGTCGAGATGCTATACATTACTAGTGAAGGCCTTGTGGTTGTCTTCACTACCTGCTGCAATCATGTTTACAAAGCTAACTTTACAGGTGTTGAGAGATCTCAACCTTTGGTTGAGGCTGATAAAGGAGTATTCCCAGACCTGGGACCTCACCTTATTCCACATGAAGTTCCTCCTTCTGTTGTAGGGTTAGTTTAAGGCAGGGGACCACCAGATTGGCTTCCTCTTTTCTGAGGAGAGCATCTTGGTTGTATTGCATATGGCGAGATCTATGCATTTGTGTGTGTGTTCGTACACTGCATTGGTGTAGGATTTTGCGGTCATGGAACTAGTCTCCATCTGTATGGGTGCCATGCAATTAACCACCTCTGTTTGTATGTGCCCAATGTTAGCTTTGGAGAAGAATTCATGGTGGTTACCTTTGTGGGGTGGTGGGAGGGATGTTGATTCCCATTTTGATTAGTTTGTATTAGTAACTAACCAGGGAGGGGTTGACTACTGGTGTAGAGCAACATTTGCCCATGTTAGTAATGACCAGGTCAAGGATGGCGATACCTCTAGTGGGTGCAAGAACGAACATGTCCAGGGCATTGGAATCAATGAATCCCAGAAAGCATTGGCCAAGTGTATTGGTACATGAGTCGTTTTTCCAGTTAATGGTGGGGTAGTTGATGTCGGCCAGTATGAGAGTGGTAGGTTGGAACCTAATATTCCCTAGGGTGCTTAGGAATGGGAAGTGTGAGTCTTGGGCCATGTTTGTGGACCTACAGCAGGCTATGACCTGTATTGCTGTCTTAGCCAATGTTAGTTGCACCTGATGTATCTCAGATGCATTATGTTGTGCTAAAAGTCTGGAGGTGTGTGCATCCATTATGAATATTGAACTACCAACCACCCTTGCAGCTGCAGTCCAACGTCCAGGCCACACAGGTGTAGAATGAATGATAGCCTGGTAGTGCAGGTGAGCTTCCTGCCACCTTGAACCAGTTCCCTGTTACAGCACAAATGTTGATGTTCTCCAGTTTAAGGATTACTTTGAGCGAGTGCATTTTTACATGTAGACCTCTAGTGCTGAGCAGCATGATCCTCAGATTACATTTGTTTGTAGCTGTTACAGTGGTAATGTGGTCTTTGGAACACTGCCTAAAAAAGCCACTATAGGGGTAGCAAGAGCCTTGGCCAGTATCTGGAAGCCCAGGGGTGACAGATGCAATACATCTGTGGCAAAGGATCACGGTCTGTCAAACATGTCATCCCAGGCACACAGACAGTGGAACCCCTTAATATGATACCAGAGATGTAGCTAATTGTTGGAAGCAATCATTTTCAGTTTATACTGTGGTATAATTCTGGCTGATGGTAGGATGCTGCTCATGCTAGGGTCATACCCGTCTGGCCTACATAGTCGGTGGGCTCCTCCATGTCTGTTTCCATATAGTCCAAAGAGGTACATCTCAGGACATTCACACCCACATGTACAATGACAGAGTCGTATGTGTACCTCTTGTTGGGGGACCTCAGTGTGTGTGTTATGTGGTGGATCCTGGTGCCAACAGCCAGCTGACTGCCACTTTCTCCTTTTTCGACCTAGTGAGTGGGACATCACTATTCCTCACTATCAAGTCAACTATGCCTACTGTTTTGGCCATGCTGTTTTGCCTTAGGCACTTAGGTTGAGTGGCACACTGTTTAGGGGACATATGAGTCTTGTGATTCGGGTTGTGTGGTGGTGGTGGAGTGCATGTCCACCTTGGAGGTCTCAGCTGTTTGTGCAGCTTTTCATTGAGAGCCTCCGCAAAGGTGGGTGTGTGGTTTGTGTTTTTATATGAAGGCAATGCTGGTGTGTGTTCTGGAGGGCTATGTGTTCCATGTAATGTGGTGCAAGTGTTGACTGCCTACTCTTGACTAAATATTCTGGTCTTGGCTGGGGAGTGGGTGGCTCCTAATTTGGATGTATAGGTGCATCTCTTGCAAGTCTGAGGGTAGAGAGGTAAGAGGTGACAGCTGTCAGTGTACATGAGGCAGTTGCGACACTGCCTCAGGATGGCCAAGTTCAGCAGGTTAATAGGTGAAAGCACAGGGAACTGACCTGTACACATGCCTGGAGGGGTGGCCATTGATAATAATTACTGGAGCCATTTCCTCATAGAATGCTTAGTGCTGTTAGTATGTTTGTGTGGTAAAATACCTGCTACAAGACATCTGGTAAAGTGCTAAAGTAATACGCTATTGAAAGTGCAGGAGAGGAGAGAACAAGCATATCTAAGTGTCACACTGAAGAGCAGACTTGGGCAACACTCAGAACCTAACATACAGTCCTGGATACAGCAATTCTGTATCTGGACTATACTAGTTACAGGAAAGGTAACTAATTAGTATTATTTTAATAGTCAAATGTTTGGTATATTATATGTGTCTCCATGTAGTGTAGTTGGTGTACAATGGATGTGTGAGTGCATATCACATGTCCAACCACCCATGTATACACGTGTCCCATACAGTATACTCACACCCCTTGCTACTGTAATGACAGCACATATAGGCATGTTATGTACAAGAAATAGTATACACCTGGCCTGCAGCAAAATATACAGCCCTTTGAACCTGTACACAATAGTCAAAGCATATAACCACTAAGTCAGCTGAGCTGTACTATTTTATGATGTTCTCAACCTTAGCATGCAGTGCAGTCAGCTTATCACAGGGAAGGAAGACTGTGGAATCAGTACTGATGTAGATGACAAGAACTTGCAGCACTGTCAGAGCCAAGAGCACCTTAGTACAATTCTGGACCATGCCAGATGAAGTGGGAGGACCAGTCTATGGACATACAAACACATTGGCAATGATACAAAGGGACCTATGCCACTGTAATCTGATGCCCCCCTACACAGTACAACTAATAAGTACACAGTACACTGCTACAAAATCAGGATATGCCATACACAATGGCCAGACATACACTGACCCCTAGCAATATAACTGAAATGATTGTGGATAGTAGAACAGACAACCAGCCATCAATACACACAAATGTTTTAATGTGTTTTGCTGTCAAGTATTACAACATTACAACACTTAATTGCCTGAAATACAGGAAGCAATTGACACTTAATTACGTATGTTCTTAAACAGCCTCCACTTACACTCCTCAATTAACCCTCTAAGGGATATAGTATCAAATGATACCATGTAAATTGAGTCTTTACATAACAATGGTTCTAAGTGTTTGATAACACCAGGAAACAGACCTTTCCCAAAAAAGAACATTGTAACCCACTACGGTCCCCATGGGGAAATGTATGGCAAGTAACAGCTATAGAACGTTTGTCCATGTAATAACCATCTCTTACATGTCCTAACAGACTGCTTCTACACCATGTCCTACTATTCCGCAGACCCACCTCTTGAATGTACAGTGTTCTACATGCTGTTCAGCCTTTGCACTCATATGGCCCCTACCTCCCTTAATGTGTCTTATTCCTCAACATCAGTGGGATGATAGTAGGAATGTTGGCACTACATACTGATACACCATACCTATCAGCCTTCTACTGCATGACAACTGGTCAAAGCCTGTCATATAAGTGGAGGTCAGAGATCCAAACACAGTGTCATATTTGATATATTGCTGTTATATGCTGAGAAAGTTGCTGGTGTTACAGGGCTGGTTGTAACATCTCTATTCTGAGGGATATGAAGTCAGAAACACATATGGATGTTGCCATTTACTGGCAGCAATGACCGGAGTATGCCACTGATTTACCCAGGACAAACCTGTTTGGGTAACACACAAAACATAACAGGCAAACAACTGGCCATTATGTGGCTAGGCCTACAGTTCAGAGCTATGCAGACACATAACTTTGTCATACTGACATCCATACAGAAGGAGCATGTACACACAAAGCCTGTAAAACTAGCAGTGTTCACACCATATAACAGCAATACTCAAATTTGGTCCCTAAGTCTGTAACCTTCTCCACCATTTAGTTGGCCTGTCTTCACAAGTCTTGTTGTAAGAGTTATTCCCACCTGCTGTGTGTAACACTCAGTAGCCATAGACCTCCAGGATGTGTTCCTCACAGCCAAGGCAAAGGGACAATGCCCACATTAAGTACTCAATTATAGGAGTGTGTTGCCATGACATTGGCTATTGGAAGAACTACCTAGCTGCTCTGCATGCAATTCGCAAGTGGGGAACACCAATTGGTGCACAGGCCATCACCTGGTCAAAAGCATTACCTACAAAGGGCATGCACTTACCTATTCCAAAATTATGTCTACCAGTACTCCACGTTGGGAAACAGAAAGACATGGAGCAACCTGCTGATACAACCCAGTGCAGTGTGAAATAATAAAAAGGTATGTGAAACAAGTCAGCATATAAGTGAATGTAGTATGTGTTTTCTAATAATGGGAAATAGGATTTTGACAGATTTCTGTCTGAGCGAGACTTGCTGTAGTGATGATCTGCTAAGCAGCATCTATGGCCATAGCATCTGTATCTCTCTGCTGTGACATACAACACAGCTCAGGACCTTAACTCACCCCAGGAAAGGACAGCTCACACATGACAAACACTGGTGTCTCTGTCAAACACTACTGACTGTGCCTCTGCTAGGCCAGCTAGAGTGATATTGTACATATCTATATGCTACCTGTGAATATGAGTATGATACACATGTGTGTCATGTAAATTTATGAGAACTATATAGTGTGTATACATGTTCCATAGCCAGAGAACTGGCAGATTCCACACATGTGGATGGACAGGAGTGTTCATAGGTGGACTGCTGCCCATCATGGCCCTGTCACAAGTGCCACAGCAGGTGTCACCAGACATGTTTTGGACTGTCATGGTGGCATAGCCAAATGTCAATTCTAACACTGGACGTATTCTCAGGGTCACAAATGCAACTCTTCATGCTATGTGTGGTAATATCCTTGATCTTGGAGATGCCCACCGTTATGCTGAGGTCAGAGATAGATGGCTGGGTGAGATGGTGGCCATCATCAACTGTGGGATGTCTGTGCCACAACATGTGGTGGGAGTTAGGCATCAGCCACATGAACATAGGACAGCACATGTGCTGGGAGTACAATGGTTTAAAACTGTAAACCATGGCCACATTTGTCACTCAGACACACACAGTCAGAATATTGATCTCACACACACAAACATACATACTTGGCACAACTGAGATTAGAAACACTACCTACCTAGGTCTTGCTATTCAAGTGCTCTGCATGTATTGCACATGCCATGGAAAAAGTAGGGTGGAGTGTGCTTCACAGTACCTATAAGGTGAATAACATCCTCTGGCCTTACACAGTATGGCAATGGAAGATGCCCTGGGTGAGAATGGCCAGGAAATACTATCAGCTACAGAAATATACACAATGACCAACACAGATATAGCCATACACACATTTGCCACACCTGCGGTTAGCAGCCTAGCCTATCTCGTTATTCAGGCCATACTATTACAGAGTTTTGGCACACAGCACATGCCTTAGTGGGCTGAAGAGTGTCATCAGTTACCTGTATGGTTGATGGTGACAGCAGTCCTCATACAGTGCACTTTGGGACATGTACTGAGGGTACCATGGTGTAAACATATTACACCTGGCACCCCACCCGCATTGCATATAGTACTCACTCATACCCATGATAATGCTATGACAAACCCACAATCACACATTTACCAGAAATGAAATTCAAACCTTTGCCTGCCTATGTAATTATTGCTATTACACTGATATGCATTTATCGCACGTACCACAGAGCTAGTAGGGTGAAGACTGTTCCATGGCTCTCCAAAGGTGAGCAACATTGCCATCCCTTGTAATGTTTGGTGCTGTGCAGTGTATTTGGAGAATGGGGCCTCAGAATGCTGTCTCCTACAAATATGCACACTCACGCACAATTGCAAACACATACACACACAGATACTCACATATGCCAGGACACAGAGGGTAAACCACACCTGTCTACTCATTGGTAGAACAGTGTTATGCTTGTACTGCAAGCTCAAGGTAGACCATAGGGTGAAGGGTGTCACAAGGTACCTTTACAGTGCAGTACAGCAGCAGCCTTTTCTAAGTATAGCACTGGGGGGTGTAGTGGGTGAGAATGTCCTCAAAGTATTTTCAACTACAAGTTTACAAACTCACTAACACTGTTATGCTCAGCAATGCACACAGACACATTTGTCAGTACTGAGGTCCATTGGTGCAGGTGTCTCTGGGTGTGTACCAGGCTAATGTCCATGGAGATATGAGAAGAGTAGGGCATATGAGTGCACTAGTATCATAGCACCTGACATTTGTCAGCATGCCATCTATCAACTTCTGGCACTTGAGTGATCCCTAGGGTGACATTTATAATCACCATCCACTAATCTGAATTTCTCTTAAAGAGGGCCAGTGAGGTGCTTTGATTGACATGTATGCAACATATGTTGCATAACATGACCATTGTCTGGGTTATGGACCTGTCCCCGAGTATGTTCTGTTGAATGTGTTAATGCGGTTGAGGTATCCATGGCATGTGGTGCATACAGATTGTGGTTTCCTAGCTGTGGCATTTGTAACACAGCTGGGCAGACATGGCATTGTCAGTCAAGCAGGGATTGCCTGTAAGTTGCCAAGATGTGACCGGGAACACCCAGAGGTTTTGGGCCCTTTCCATATCGAACAGTTGTTTCATTCCTAGGGTCATACATGTCAGGTACACTTGCAGCCTACCCAGTTATTGAAGGTGTCTACTGAGGTACATGGAAAATGGACCACTGGACCTGCTGATTGGCCTAATGAGCAGGAAGTAGAGGGAGACATTGACTTCTTCTTTTCAGGATGACACACCCTTAGTTAAGCAATGTGCCACATGGAAGGACTTTCTGTCCACAGTGGCAGTGTGGTGGTCAGAAGAGAGGTTGCTGTCAAGCTGTGTTCACAGACCTCCTATAAGGACATCTGTCTCCATTGGACTACCGCCAATGTGGTCATTTGTGGACAACACATTAATTCAACAGGGGATTGGGACACATTTCTTGACATTGAGACTAAGGCCAGTGTTCTGACAACAGGTGAAGGTGTCAGTTGCAACCTTATGCAGGATGTTAACATAATGTGGGTATGTAAACAGACCCCCCTCCCAATTAACAATTGTCTACAAACATTGTTAACCACAGTTCATTCCTGTTAGGCTGGATATCAGAGCCACACACAACACACAAGACTGGACACAAGGCAAGAACCTGTGGTACTCCAAACCTGACTGTTTGGCAGGCTGACACCACTCATGACTGTTTTGCAGTCTGACATGTAGTCCACTGCTTTCGCAATGTGAGATCCATCTGTGACCCTGTTTGCAGACCACTTAGTGATATAGGGATTAATGAATAGAAGAGTGTGTTTGCCTATGATTCCTGAGTGTGGAATTGTATCACAGGACTACAAGGGTCACATATCCTGTTTTGGACTCCATATTATTCTATAGTAATATCACATGACAAACAGATTATAGGACTGAAGAGTGTCCACAGCTACCACAAAAGTGGGCCCTATACAGTGGACATTTGGTAGTTTAGCCTGAAGAAGTTTGTGTCATTAAACCAGATGAAAAGCACTTTATCTCAATAAATTTCTATTTCTTGTCCGTTCGAAGTATCGTTTTCCTGCTCCGTTTCGCTGTTTGGTTAACTGTGGATCTTGTATGGAGAAGAAGTCATTTGACGAAACCTAGGTCAGTTGTGGAGAACCAGTTTTCTCATTTTTGTCTTTCCAGTTGGTGAAGCTTGTGCAATAAAGTACTGTGGTGGTTGAGCTTCAGACTCCGTGGATTTTCTTATTGGTCGTGTCGTGGTTTGGTTCCTGGTTCGACATTTGGTAGTTTGCTGGGTGGACTACACAAAAGTGTAGCAAAACCCACCCCCAAATGGATATGGATCACAACTTTAATGACACAACCACAAACAGACAAACACACACACCAGGACCGAGCTTCAAATCACTACCTAACTAGTTTACTGCACTACAGTATTATGCATTTATCAGACACACCATAATGCTTACATAGCTGAGTGCTGTCCAAAGGTATCTGAAAGGTGAGTGACATCGGCAACAGTGATAAAGGAGGGGAAAGGGAAGTGTAGTAAGTGCCAATGGGCTCAAAATCATGTCTCTATAATTACAGATACTCTCACACAAACACTTTTACATTTGCCAGGACTGAGATTAGAACACCTACCTAACTAGCTTACTGCACTATAGTATTACACGTTTATCAGATGCGCCACAAAGCTTGCATATTTAAGAGCTGTCCAAAGGTATCTTTAACAGTGAGTGCCATCGGCATCAGTGATAAAAGAGAGGAAAGGGAAGTGCAGTAAATACCAATGGGCTAAAAATCATGTCTCTATAACTACAGACACTCTCACACAAACTTTTACATTTACCAGGACTGAGATTAGAACTCCTGCCTAACTAGTTTACTGCACTAGAGTATTCCACATTTATCAGATGCACCACAAAGCTTACATATTTGATAGCTGTCCAAAGGTATCTTTAACAGTGAGTGACATCAGCAGCAGTGATAAAGGAGAGGAAAGGGAAGTGTAGTAAATGCCAATGGGCTCAAAATCATGTCTTTATAACTACAGAGACACTCACTCTTTTACATTTGCCAGGACTGAGATTAGAACTCCTACCTAACTAGTTTACTGCACTATAGTATTACACATTTATCAGATGCGCCACAAAACTTACAGATTTAAGAGCTGCCCAAAGGTATTTTTAACAGTGAGTGACATCTGCAGCAGTGATAAAAGAGAGGAAAGAGAAGTGTAGTAAATGCCAATGGGCTCAAAATCATGTCTCTATAACTACAGACACTCTCATACAAACACACTTTTACATTTGCCAGCACCGAGATTAGAACTCCTACCTAACTAGTTTACTGCACTATAGCATTATACATTTATCAGATGCTCCACAAAGCTTACATATTTAAGAGCTGTCCAAATGTATCTTTAACAGTGAGTGACAGCAGCAGTGATAAAGGAGAGGAAAGAGAAGTGTAGTAAATGCCAATGGGCTCAAACTCATGTCTCTATAACTACAGACACTTTCACACAAACTTTTACATTTACCAAGACTGAAATTAGAACTCCTACCTAACTAGTTTACTGCACTATAGTATCACACATTTATCAGACATGCCACAAAGCTTACATATTTGATAGCTGCCCAAATGTATCTTTAACAGTGAGTGACATCAGCAGCAGTGGTAAAGGAGAGGAAAGGGAAGTGTAGTAAATGCCAATAGGCTCACAATCATGTCTCTATAAGTACAGACACTCACAAACAAACACTTTTACTTTTGCCAGGACTGAGATTAGAACGCCTACCTAACTAGTCTACTGCACTATAGTATTATGCATTTATCAGATGTGCCACAAAGCTTACATATTTAAAAACTGTCCAAAGGTATCCTTAATGATGAGTGACATCAGCAGCAGTGATAACAGAGGGCAAGGTAAAAAGGAGTGTGTGGGAATGGCCTCAAAATCATTCACCTACAAACAGACACACAAATAGACGCACCTTTCCATTTGACAGGACTGTGATTAGGATCACTACCTAAATAGTTATTGGTACTCTACTGTTACACAGTTATCAGAAGTATAACAGAGCCTATAGGGCTGAGGGCTAACAAAAGGAATTTGTACAGTGACTGACTACAGCATATGTTCTGATATTCGGTAATGGGATGTGTACTGGGTGGGGATGGAGTAAAACAGCAATTCCTTCACTCACACACTTGCCAGGACCAAGATTTGAAACCCTACCTATCTACTTATTTTCTTTAGTAAGTCATGGATTTACTGCATGCGCTATTGAGCTTATATATTTGAGGCTTGTCCAAAGGTACAGCTAAGGAGACATACATCAGCAGATAGTGTAGAGTGGAACTATGGGATATGTATTGGGTGGGAAAGGCTTCATAATGATACTGTCTCTCTCACTGTCTGTAATCTCTTCCTCATGTGTATGTGTGTGTATGTTTGAATTATTGTAGTATGTTGGCCTTAGATATGTGTGCGTATCACACAAAACAGATGGGGACCTACCACATATCTGCCACCAACAGCTGGCTGTGGGTTTTCCTGTCCAGTGTGTGTGTGTGTGTGTGTGTGTGTGTGTGTGTGTGTGTGTGTGTGTGTGAAGACCAATCAGTTTACATTTTGGTCTGTGTGCACAGACATCTGCAGATAACAGATATCTATGGTCCACTATGGTGTCAGACATAGGCTTTATTTCTGTAAGTGTAGGAGCATGCTTAGTATCACCTTCTATATTGAGCATGGGGATCCATTCTCTACATGTAGGGGCATGGCCAGTATGAACTTCTGTATTGCGTGTAGGGATCCATTCTCTAAGTGTGGGAGCATGCCCAGTATGACCTTCTATATTGCTTGTGGGAATCCATTCCAGGGAGAGTTGTACTCCAGTCCATGGTTTTGTGTGCTACAGCTACACATAGCAAGCTATTTTTTCAGAATATCTGTAGATAGGTTGCCAATATGGTGACACAATTGGTCCAAACATGGGGGGATAATGTGTGTAACTACGTTTCCTATTACTGTCTGTGTTGCTTGTGTAACAGGTTCTGTTTTAGCATAGACTTTTGGACATGTGTACTGTTTTACAGTGTAATGTACTGTGTCATCAACTACTGACAGATATCATTTTTTGCTCACAGTTGTTTGCCAGGGAAATGCAAGAGCAATGCAACAGAGACCAATATTGTGAGGAGAAGACTAGACATTTTGGCACAATCCTGCCATTGTGGAGGGGTGGCTACAGACAATTGAGTGATGGGCCTGTGTAAAGTGTCCAGCATCTTGGTGCTAAGCTGGCTGGGGATCCCCTTCTTCATAGGTTCATAATTCATAGGTTAGTACTAGGCTAACTGCCCTTGTGAGCCATTGTAAGCCTAGCCAATTATCCCTTGTGAGACTCAAACCCTGCACCTTGTGTTTGTAAGGCAAACACCTTAACCATTAGGCCACCCTCCCAACCCTTCTTGTACATTTCTCAACTTAAATGAATGGCCATATCCTGTTGTGGGCATACCTCTCAGCTGTACAGATTTGTTCAGGTTATCCAAATGCAGAACTCATATATCTGGTGGATTTCCCTTCACATTGTGGTTTACAAGTAGGTTTGTGGTTATGCATTCATGGGTTTGCAGTCAGGGGAAAGTATGAGCAGACATTTGAGTTTCAGACTTTACACACTCCATGATATCCATGCATTTATGCCCCCCTCTGTAATTCTATCTGTTTCCCAACAGTATGATCGCAATATCTCAGATGTATTTCTATAGTTTGACCTTTATCACGGCAGTATTTATGCCTTGGCCCATAATTCTTGCACTAGAACATGAAGAGGCATGCTACTGGCATTTGTCAGTATGGCCTGGCATTTGTTTTCTGCTTAATGTGTTATGTTTTTAGTTAGGACCCTATGGCATTCCATATGATGGCACTATGTGTGAAGCATATGATGGCACTATGGGTGAGCCATGGGCATTTGCCAGAGACCTGTAGGCCACATGTGATGCAGGCCACTGCATTTTGTCACTCATATGTTACCAGGCTGCAAGCCAGTGGACTTCACTGGGGTGACATGGGCAAGTGGGTGAGGTGTTCCTGGCAATCTTTCTAGTTCATAGTCTGGATGTGTGCTGCCTACGGCTAGGGACACACCTGCATGGGACACCATGTCAGCATGCTGCATCCTGTGTGTACTCCATAAAAGACATGTGCTGATTCTGACATCATTTCCAACAGCAAGGATATGACTGATAAAATACCTGTGACTGTTGTGGGGGGGGGGGGTGGACTGAGTGCATGTGTGATATGGAAGCTTATGGCACCTGACTCACAGATATGACTGGGACCTTCTCCTTCTCCTGCCTTGTATGTGGACATCAGCAGTGTGTCATTACTTTATAACTGTGGTTTATGTGGGCTGCCAGTCATTGGGCAGACAACCAGTATTCCATATTAGACAGACAACTAATGTGATGCTAACCTCCATATTTAATTCCAAAGGTGTTTGCAGTTCATAGTTACTTTCTAGGCACTCTGTAGAGTTCTTCCACCTGTGTACTGTTTCTGTGTATGGACCCCTGTTCATAGCCTGTCCGGCTTTCTGACAGTAACACATATTGACATCTGGACAGTGAGTGTGTACAACTAGTAACATAGGTGTAGCTGAGAAGCAGATTGGTTGGCACTGCAGTTGGAATATGGCCCTGTCAAACAAAGTACTGTACCTAGGCCACTGAGACACAACATCCACGCCTACATGCTGTCCACTTCCAGACAATATTAAACATTCACAAGAGACTGGCATATAGTGGACATACACCAATTATCATGTTGATTGGGACAGCTCAGGCAATCTGTGCTCCACTGATATTACTCTACAAACTTACATGTTACTGCCATTTATACATGGGGTTGGGGGGGGGGCAAATCTGACAACTTTACACATTTGCACTGACTGCACTGGTATTTCAGTTATAACTCTGTTTGCTTCCATTTAGTATTGTATTTTGCCCTATCTTGCTGATTGGTGGCATATCAGTGGAGTACTCAAGTTAGATTGCAATGGCATACATTTCAGTTTTAGACATCTTACTCTTCAGAACAATACTGCAACTGCCAGACCTGTTGTGGTATGTCTGTGTAGGTCTGTAGGGGGGCTGTTCACCATTGCCAACATTTGTGGAGCTTTGCACAACCTTTATTTCTGGTCATCTACACCTGTCTTGCTGGGTGAGGCTGGGGGTGGGAATGGGAATGCTCATTGACATACATGTGTGTGACTTGTGGACACCCACAGTTAGTCGAGCCACCACATGTACATGTTGTCACCCTGAGTACTACTGCCTAGTATGTGGACACCAATATTAGTTATGGATTTCATGCTGTCCCATATAGCTGTCAGCTACTGCTGCTATCCCATTTGGCCGACCGATTCCCTTGCATGCTTGCATCCATCGTATAGATATGACTATCAGAATATAGTACTCCATTCAGTAATTGATAGTAAGGGTGACATACCTTGTGCCTGGGTGGTATTGAGGATGGTGCTGGAGGGCTGACTATGTAGGATGCATGCAGTACACTCCCTATACATGATAAAGTACAGGTAGTGTCATGTTTGGCATCCCATCTACTGTATGTGCAAGTCAGAGAGAGGTATCAGTCCCTGGGTCCCTACTGTGTCAGTGTATGTACTATGCGTTGCCTCTTTGCCAAGCCATAGGCATACTGGGCACACCTCTGTCTGCCTCTAGGGGCAGGTTCAGGAAGTTTCTCCTCCAAGTCCCTCTGTGCCTGTGGTGACCTTGGCAATGGTGATGGGCTGTATGTTCCCTCCCCATGTTGTTCCTGCTGTGGCTGTTTTCACAGGATCATACTGTGTAACATGGCACATACTGTGAACATTTGTCCACATGTAGCTGAAGAGTACTGCAAGGCTTCATCAGATATGTCAAGGCAGCGGAACCATGATTTGTGCATCCCAAACACACACTCTATAATGATCCTGGTTTGTGCATGTGCCTCATTATGGCATTCTTGTTCGGGGGTGTGTGCATTTCTGATGGGTGTCATCAGCCAGCATCTCCCACTAGATGGCCAATTGGGATGTCCCCCCAGGTAAAACCCTGATACAGCTGTGAGGAATTCCACATGTGGGAGTCATTATAGCTTCCAGGGCTGCCAGCACACACTTGCATGATAATGCCCTGGGCATCGCACACAACCTGGCAGTTGATGGAAGGCAAGCACTTGCGGTTGATGTAGACCCTACCCCACTCACTGCGTGATGCTTTGATGTGGATATGCATGTGGTCTATGGCATCCAGTGCCTGCGGGTATTCAGCTACATGGAGGAGGAGACACATATTGCTTATGAATTACTCACAGGTGTTAGGGAAGTGGATGTGTTTGTGAACATGTCGTAGAGTGGCATCCAGGAACTGATGGAGTAGTCTGGATGCAGATGCCTGTGACACCACCATGATATCCCCTGTAGGTGTTTGGACAGTACCTGTATCTTAAGGCTACACATATCCTAGTATCCACTGGGATGGGTTCCCCTCTGTTTGTTCTGGATGTGAAGCGATGCTGGCACAGCTCCACAATTTGCTGACATATGTCCCTGTCCACCCTGTAATGCTATACAATCTCTAGGTCATGTAGCCCCTGATAGGTCACCCTGGGTCTGAACAATCTCCTCCTCCTCCTCCTGGGTCTGCAGCAGTTGGCAGCATTATCCTCCTAACCACCGTCAGCCTCCAGCACATGGTGATGTATTCAAGGAATGGTAGTCCCTAGCATTTTGTCAGTTTAAATTCCCAGGTTTACTCCAAAGGTGCAGAGTTTGTGGGGAAAAAGCAGACTGAGGGCTGTTTCCATACTTTCCAGTGGTGTGATGCTACTGCTGCCTGTCAGATTCACTGTTTCAGATTCATTCCAGATGCCAGCTTACTTGCTCATGGCTTGGATTTAGCCACTGTGACTGCTAGACACGTTACTGGTAATTTGTGGATGGTTGCCTTTATTCTGCTGTTGCCCTTTTTGTAATTAATTTTTACTTGCATTTCCTCCCATTTACAGATCTACAGCTAACTGCCAGCTGTGTTATATTTACAGGGCCCATTCTGAGTTGCAAGACTCCCATAGTACTGATTTCTACATCAGTTCACCTTTATTTTGTGCTGTTGCCCTTTAATTCTATTTTACATGTCCTCCCATCTTCAGCTCTGCAGCCACCTGTCAGCTATATTATTCAAATGGTTTCATTGGCCAATTGTGGGTTGCAGACTCCCATATTGTTGGTTTGTACAGCAGTTCCCTTGTTCTGATACTTCCTTTGCCTTTTCCTTCTACCCTTCTTCTTCCAGCCTGTTGGTAGTGTAAACAGCAAGATTTGTCCCTCCCCTGCACGTGCACACTCTTTTCAGTTCATGGAGTATGAGTACACAGCCTCAGACACACCCACTCTCCTAGCTGTGCTTAGCTAAGCAGACACCTGGCAACAGGGCTCCAATGTGCTTCCAGCAAGCATGAAACACCCCATTTTCTTGTTCCTTGCTCCTCCTGTCTACACAATGGTGTTAGAGCACCTACATGGTTAGGTGCAGTCTGACACTTTTTCGCCTCCAACCTGTGATTCAGTATAACTCCCCTCATTTGCATAGGACTGACTGCTAATTCCTAGTAACTACACTTACACTGAGCCTTCCCCCTTAGCAACCACTATTCCCTAGTATTGCTTACATATGCATGCCACTGACTGTAATGGCAAAATCATGAATTGCGTGATAAAGGCTTATTTCACCTTTTTTTGGTATTTTCAGCCCGATCCCTTTGGTGTGCAGCTGTCCTATGCTTAAATGGCCAGCATCGGCTAAAAAAAAAAGTTATAATTTTATAATATTTCTTCTATTTTTCATGCCAATGGCCATATATTTGGCCATTGGCATGCCTAACCCTTATAATACATGCTTTTGTATGAGCTGTCATGCCTCCGTTTTGTAGTTTGCAGAAATGTATTCAGCTACTAGCTGAATACATTTCTACAGTCTACATTATTCCTGCACGGACACCTGCCTGCTTCCTGGATCACTAATTTACCTCATTTGCATGGTTTTCACCAGTAGATGAGGTAATTAGCATACAGGAGCTGTGTCCATGCAGGAATAGTGTAGGAGTGCTCATGCCGAGAACTTTATCCTGGATCACCCGGCGGCCATATTGAGTGCAGTAGCTCTTGTACTATTCCTGTACACTGTGCAGAGCTTGCTGAATCCTGGGGAAGGAATATAACACTTGGAAAGAATAGGAAAAAGTAAGGGGAAGGACCTCTATTATCTAGAACTTGCACATGTAAAGAGTCAGGTATCTTTTAGGTATTCTCTTGTTTGTGCTTTAAAATAGTTGGTGTTTACTGAGTTTCTCAGAGTGAGAGAAAGGGAGTTCCATATTCTGGCCAGGAAAAAGGAGTACAAAGAGTAACCAGCAGATTTGTTAGGCTTTGTAACAGTTAATAATATTTTGTCAGATCTCAGCTGGCTACTTGGGTTATAAAGATGGAGAATATTTTTTAAATTAGGACATTTGTCTAGATAATAGATGAGTTTGAGGGAAGTGGCTAGCTTGGAAAGTGTAAGAAAATACCTTAACAGTAACGACTGAAGTATTTTTAAGGCCAGACAGTGGTGAGTCCTATAGTAATGACTGGCAGCAAATTCTGCCTCCTTATTATTGCACTGTTCTAAGAGTGTGAGTTGAGTGGATTGTAGCTTACCCAGGGTGGGAGCTGCATAAAGTAGTGTAGGGATGACAAGAGATTGAGCAATACGTTTTCTTGCATTATCTTTGAGGCATTGTTTGACTCTATAGAGTACACCTAGCATTGGGTGAGAGCTTTTTACTGTTTGTTTTATGTGATGATCAGATTTTAAGCTTTCGTCAATAGTGAATTCTAGAAGCTTATTGTGGCTTATTAGTTCTATGCTAGTGTTGTTAGAGGAAGTCATTTTGAAATTAATTTGTAGGGGTCAAATATGAGAGTTGACCATGTTATAAATTTTGAAACAGGCATTTGCTGGCAGTTAGAGACTGACTGGCCCACCCTGTCAGTATTCTTACTTGCCTATTATCACTGATTCACTGGTGCCGTGAGTCTATATTTAAAGACGTGGATGACTTACACATTTGGATGACAAAACTCATCCAATAATATTAACAGATTCAGTGCTCAAAACTGTCACACGGGAAAAACTCATTGTTTCCATTAAAATGTTAAAATTGCTAGACAAACCTGGTAAGGAGTAAATTAAAACTGTACAGCAGAGCCTTCAATCTCTTGTGTGGTATTACTTTGGGATATATAAGGATCCTTTTATCTTCACTCATTATTTCTGCAAAGCTTATTTGTTTACTGTTGTTATCTGCACCTGTAAAGGTTGCTCAAATGGTAGTAGAAAAATGCAAAGTAAAATAAAGCAATGGAATGTTCTTTAGGGCTTATGCTTCCAGTATAGAAATGCAGTAATAGGCATGCGCACACATGCACACACAAATGCAACATCTGCACTACTCTGTCCTTTTTGACAGAGGTCCAAGTTTACTGAAAAACAAAAGAGTTGTTCTCTTATGTTCTAAAAGAAAAAGTATCAAAACATTTTTTTGCAGTTTCTTTGCCTTTCCTTATATGTCTTTAATGTGGGAATGGATATAAAGAGAAAGAGATAAAGGGAAAAGTTCAGTTTTGCAAAATCTCTCCATAACAGAAAATTTCAGACATAAGTTTCTGCAGCAAATAAGATACATAGCATGGGATGCACATTTGCTTGTCCAGCAAAGCTTTCTGTTCTTTGACAAAGTATTTTGTTCATGTCAAACTCGGCAATCAAGTGACAACTGGGAATATAAGATAATTTTCTTAAATTTCCAGAATAAGGAATACAGCACATAAACATTAGAGCAGCATGCATTATGTACACCCACACAAACATACAAATTAAACATAAAAAGATGATGGGAAATCAGTACCTTCTCTGACAACCAGTTTTGTATATTTATGATATGAGTAATTGTACAAGTCTTATTATCTTACTTTCATGAGTACTTCACAGATCTTTGTTTGATAAAGCCATATCCTAGCAAATGGAGTTGAATCAATTTCAGTTATAAAAGAAAGGCAAAGTCCACATAGAAACAAAACTTTAAGAATAACCCGAAGGACATCTGTAGCAACTACAATGAACTGCAGAAGTCTTCTGATTTTTATAGAAGCTAGCATCGATATTTTGAGGCAAAAGGAAGCGTATTATTTTTTTAAAACAAAAATATCCTCACTTATGTCTGTATTGCCAGGTCAGTATTCTGAATATAACTAGGAACTGTTTTACATGTGGTTGTTGTGCACAATCAAAGTTTCTGCACTGTTATATTTCTGAGATTGCACTTCTCCTTATGGATTATTTCTCAAATAAAGACTATGATAAACAAAATAATAAGTAGCAATGGGTACTGAGAGTTGAATATATTTTTACAATGAACACATTTCAGTCCACTATGCCCTAATACTTCAAACCAGGTAATCACAAAAATAAAACAATAAAGCTTTCTGCTGAGTACATGTCTGAGCTCATTAGAATGAATGATATAGGTACTTGCAATACTGAGCACTCTAGGGTAGGAATTGTGACTTAAGTAACTGAAGAAGCAAAGTGTAGAATAAAATACTGTGACTGATATGACCTATTTTCAGGTGTGCAAACCTAAACGTGGCTGTCAGTTGTATGGAAGGTAATGTAATTTCCATTAGAATAATCCAAATCCTAAGCCAGTTGTACTGTTCTTCATGTAAATCTATCAGAAATGAATGACTCCGACAAATAAAGCAAGTAGGGTATGTGCTTTTTTCTAATAAAAGTTGTGATTTCTGCTCCTCTGTTAGACTTTTGGGATCTCTAGTCCTTTACTTGGGTTAATTTCCGTCACTGACATTTTCGTACAGCATAACAGAGTGCAGCTTTCTTAAGGTGTTGTCCTTCAGATATGATGGTGTTCTGCACTGAGATTCTGTAGAGCAGTGAGATTTGAACTGACTAACAGCTGTAATTCTGCACTACACTGTACAAAAGTTCAGTCTAGGTATGAAACTTTACATACATTCAGAAAAGAAAGTAAGAAGTGTCTGGGTTAAAACTGTCAAAACAAATGAAACAATAATGGAGCTACAGTGTTTGGCTGCTGCATTTATATTAACTGCTCATACTTTAGCAACTTAAGGTACAAATGTTGCTGCAGTTATTATTTAAATACAGGCTTAGTTTTCTAAGAATCCTACTTTGTAAATGAAATGCTGTGATCCATGTGTTTGCAATTAGGATCACATTAAAACAATCATTGCTAAGTATGTGTGATGCTAACCCGGCCTCCAGTGTGCTCCAATAATTCCTACTTTATTTCCACTTCAGAGTCAGTACATCAGAACCCGGGGTTCAAAATAAATAAGTCGGACTGGGTCCTTGTAGTTAACCGTAATAAGTCTAGCTAAGTAAAATGCTCTAGGTACGGGTAAATGCTCAGGCTGTGATTCCTGTGATTTTAAAATGATACAGTTACCTTTCCTTTCTGTAAAACAAAACAGTGTTATACATTTCCAACAACAAAACACACGTATCTCATTTGCAGCTGTTTTTCTTCTAGCATTATAAATTTTACATTTCATTAATCTGTCGTTTTTTGACACACACTTTAATCCATTTCAGGGTCATGGTGGAAATGAAATCTATTTTAGCACTCAGAATGCACAACACAGAAACTAATTCTGCATAGGATGTCACTTTATTGTAGAATGCCCAAACATAGTCACTTAAACCTGCCATACACATCTTTGAGCAGTTTAGAGGATTGATAATTAACTTACTGTATGTTTTAGGGATGTGGGAGGAAACCAATGAATCAAGCAAAATAAATGCAGTTATAAGTGGGACGTGTAAACTCCCTGCAGAATGCATGCCAGCTGAGAAATGAACTGGAAAACCAAGAGCTATTTAAAATTCAGTTCAAACTTTTTGCACTTTCTGTTAGTACTTCAGAATTATAAAACATACCTTAAATGCATTGTAAAGCATTTTTCACTTTAGTATAATACAGCAACTTTGTAAAAAATATTTAAAGGAGATTATTCAAATACATGTGTAAATGCATGCATGTCTTGCAGTTTAGTACAAATAATTAAGGCAATGAGGGGCTAGTGAGATTTTCCCTTTAGTCCTGAGTATGTTTAATTCCCTTGTCTCAGTTTGTCTTCAGTGTGACTCTATGTAAGTCACTTAATCAGACAAGTAATCTCGGGTTATACCCCTCAACTGTACAGATTTTCGCAGAATGTCCAGATTTTTGCCTTATAGTTTTGGCATATTCCTCATAAAATTAGTGTTTTTCTGGCAAATCACTGGGATGGTCTGAGGATTGAAGCCACTAAATAATGACATACATTTGTGTTTCAGACTTAATATCCTTCAGAAAATGTATGTTAAAACAAACACTGTTACTCTAGCAACTTTCTAAGTTTATAACAGCAATATTTAAAATCTGTCCCTATTTTTGGTCCTTTGTCCCCCCATTTTGTCAGGCTTTGTCCAAATTTCTTTCACTAAGAGGTTAAGATGTATGGATTATACAGAAGCGAGGCATTTCTTCAAAATGGGATTGCTTGGTTAACAAGTACATACAAAAAATAAACAGTTTATTGAAGTCTGACATTTCAATAATGCATGACAATTTTGTTATTTCATATGTTACATTCAACAGTAAATGTAATCTCTTAAATAAAGAGGTTTCTTTTTCACACGATTGGAAAACTTTCTAGCTATAGCATCCTTGCTAACAGCTCTTTTCAGCTTTCTTTAATTTTCAGCCAATAAAAAGGGGACGTGATGAGGGAGAGATAACAAAGGAACAGGACAGAAGATAGCCTTAAATCAGACAATTTATAAAAGAACGCAAACATAATTGGTAATCATTAAGTCTATTTAGAGTGTGGTGTATGACTTATACAATTTTCAGTAGTAGTTTTGGCAGAATTTTGCTAACATTCCAAATTTAATGGACTAAAACTCTTGCAGTTAAACCTTATGAAAAATTAATGTCTTTTAATTTTGTGTTCATTTCTACAAAGCATTCACCTCTACTCCCATAAGAAATAAGTGGCAAATTGAAGGCATTACATGCCAGCACATATGTAACTGTATGTGTCAAACATTGGTTGTTGAACAACTCACAAGTCAGGGTGTAGGCTATCTATCTGTCCCATCAGGGATACAAGTGGTATGTCAGAGTCTGCACAAGTGCTAGATTTTTTAAACATTCTTCTCTAAGTGGAAAATGGGCTATGGATATTAAGATACGGAAGTTTTCCATGATGATCTTCAAAACAAACACATCTGTCCTTACCTTTAATTTCATTAAGTTCAGCATTAAGAAACCTTGCAGAAAGAACAGAAATTATGATTGCAAAACAAAAACTCAAAAATCATAAAACAATCATGCATATCGTTAAATGATCTTAGGAAAATGGCAGGCAGAAACATAACTTCTAAGATGTGTGTATCTACCAAAGTTATAAAAAATCAATCTTACAACTCATCTAATTCTAAATGGAATGACAAGTATGGGGAAAAGGCCAGAAGAAGCTGGTAAAATATAAATAATACATATATGCTATGTACCTTTTCACCTGAAATATGCAATATCGTGGGGATAACGGATGGCTGTGCAATAATACAACACTCCCTTTTCTCAGAGTATGGGTTATTTCTATTATTTAGGACACCACTAGTAACCTTCACTGGAATAGAAAGATAACCCTCTACCCAGACATGTGCCCTGTTGCAATGCTTAGTCAGTGTTTTACCTACTGAACAGTGTATGAAGTCCAGGGGCGGCCCGTGCTATCGGACTGCCGGACTGCAGCCCCCTCAAATCAAAACGAAAATAAAAAATAGAAAAAAAAATGTTTTTTAAATTTTGCGGACTTCGCACATGCGCAGTAGTCCCGACTACTGCGCGTCTATGCGCATGCTCCTGGCAGTCCGGCAGTCCCCATAAGGGAACACAAGGAGACGTCTGTGCACAGACTCACTGGGAGAATATGTCAGTGCCGGACTGCAACAGCGGCAGTCAGGATTTAGGGACAGTCTCGCCGATCTCGGGAAGGAGCTTTTGGATTTTGAATGCAACAGGGATCTCACGGGTCTTGGGAGTATTGCACGGGCAGGACATTAGCTGGATGGATATTATGGAGAACGGACAGGACAGGTAAGTGTATTGATGGAATATATGGTGTGTGCTTGTATTTACTGTCTGAAATGTGTGTGTGTGTGTGTGTGTGTAAATGCCCCAGGTGCTCATGGTGGTGTGGTAGGGAATACCTCAGGCTTGAACCCTGTACCCTGTATGCAGGTGTTAAAGACTTGAGTTCCCTACCCACCACCATTTGTAAATAAAATTGCAGATTTTTGCCTCATATTTGATCTGATCTGTTCCTCATAATATCTGTGGTTTGTAAATATTTTAATGCTTGATATTTGATGGTGTAGTAGTAGCATTGTTGCCTCACAGCTGCAGGTTCTCAGGTTTGATTCTTGGCTGGGGTTCCTTCTTTGTGGGGTCTGTATCTTCTCCCTGTGTTTGTGTGGGTTTGCTTTTGTGTCCTCCCATGTTACAAAGATATGTCTGCATTATTTCTTCCTGGGCCTCTGCTGAAAATTGTTTTTTTGTTCCAAGTCAGACTGTCCTGATTAACAAATGGTAAATAAAATTGACAGGCATTTGAATTTCAGACTTCAGGTTTCTAAATTTTAATTCCTTGCATAATTGATGGTGCAGTGGAAGTATTGTTACCTCACAGCTATAGGTTTTCTGGTTTGATTCTTGGTTGGGGTGGCTTCTGTGTGGAGTCTGCATCTCCTCCCTGTGTTTGTGTGGAGTCTGCATCTCCTCCCTGTGTTTGTGTGGATTTGTTCTGGTGCCCTGCCATTTTACAAAGACGTGTCTGCAGTTTTAATCCCTGCGTCTCTGCTGAAAATTGTTTTTGTTCTGTCCGCAGTAAAATTGACAGGCATTTGAATTTCAGACTTCAGGTTTCTGAATGTTTAATTCCTTGCATAATTGATGGTGCAGTGGAAGTATTGTTGCCTCACAGCTATAGGTTTTCTGGTTTGATTCTTGGTTGGGGTGGCTTCTGTGTGGAGTCTGCGTCTCCTCCCTGTGTTTGTGTGGATTTGCTCTGGTGCCCTGCCATTTTACAAAGACATGTCTGCAGTTTTAATCCCTGCGTCTCTGCTGAAAATTGTTTTTGTTCTGTCTGCAGTAAAATTGACAGGCATTTGAATTTCAGACTTCAGGTTTCTGAATGTTTAATTTCTTGCATAATTGATGGTGCAGTGGTAGTATTGTTGCCTCACAGCTATAGGTTTTCTGGTTTGATTCTTGGTTGGGGTGGCTTCTGTGTGGAGTCTGCATCTCCTCACTGTGTTTGTGTGGATTTGCTCTGGTGCCCTGCCATTTTACAAAGACGTGTCTGCAGTATTAATCCCTGCGTCTCTACTGAAAATTGGTTTTGTTCTGTCCGCAGTAAAATTGACAGGCATTTGAATTTCAGACTTCAGGTTTCTGAATGTTTAATTTCTTGCATAATTGATGGTGCAGTGGTAGTATTGTTGCCTCACAGCTATAGGTTTTCTGGTTTGATTCTTGGTTGGGGTGGCTTCTGTGTGGAGTCTGCATCTCCTCCCTGTGTTTGTGTGGATTTGCTCTGGTGCCCTGCCATTTTACAAAGATGTGTCTGCAGTTTTAATCCCTGCATCTCTGCTGAAAATAGTTTTTGTTCTGTCTGCAGTAAAATTGACAGGCATTTGAATTTCAGACTTCAGGTTTCTGAATGTTTAGTCCCTTGCATAATTGATGGTGCAGTGGTGGTATTGGTGCCTCACAGCTATAGGTTTTTTGGTTTGATTCTTGGTTGGGGTGGCTTCTGTGTGGAGTCTGCATCTCCTCCCTGTGTTTGTGTGGATTTGCTGTGGTGCCCTGCCATTTTACAAAGACGTGTCTGCAGTTTTAATCCCTGCGTCTCTGCTGAAAATTGTTTTTGTTCTGTCTGCAGTAAAATTGACAGACATTTGAAATTCAGACTTCAGGTTTCTGAATGTTTAATTCCTTGTATAATTGATGGTGCAGTGGTAGTATTGTTGCCTTACAGCTATAGGTTTTCTGGTTTGATTCTTGGTTGGGGTGGCTTTTGTGTGGAGTCTGCATCTCCTCCCTGTGTTTGTGTGGATTTGCTCTGGTGCCCTGCCATTTTACAAAGATGTGTCTGCAGTATTAATCCCTGCGTCTCTGCTGAAAATTGTTTTTGTTCTGTCCGCAGTAAAATTGACCGGCATTTGAATTTCAAACTTCATGTTCTTCAGAATACATAGTAGCACAACCTTTTTTTCTAGCAATTTTCTAAGTTTATAAGATGAATATTTTAAATTTGTCCCTATTTTTGGGACTGTATTCCCCCATTATTGGCTTCGTCCAGGTTTTTGTGCTAAGGTTGACAGCTATGGCAAGAACTGAATTCACTGAATATGTTTGAGGGCTGTATTCCCTCATTACTGGGTTTGTCCAGGTGTTTTGTACTAAGAGGTTGACAGCTATGGTGAGAACTGAATTCACTAAATGATAGCCACTTAAGTTTCAGTCTTCCTCTCTTTTACAAAGCAGCTGATGTGGCATAGTGGTATGTTACTCTGACTGTTTTTTGCTCAGGGACCTTGGCAGTAAAATATATGGTGGCAACACATTTTATTCTAGCAACTTTCCAAGATTATACAAGCAATGTTTAATGTGTCCCTGGTTTTTGGGCTTTTGAGCCCCCCCAACACATTTTGGCTTTTTCCAGTTTTCTTGAGCTGCGAAGTTGAGATGCAGTTGAGTATTGAGTAGATTTTACAAGGAGCTGAGAGCTGCAGGGGAATAGAAGTTTAGTGCTTTGCTTAGTTAATACTATAGCACAACAGGTTATGTACTTGCTTTTGATGCAGAAGGCTGTGGGTTCTACTCCCACAAGGGGTGGATGCTGCCGTACTGAGAATGTTCTCCTTGGTGAAGATACTAACTATGAGTTTGTTATCAGTTTGCCATCCATTTCCTCTTGCAATATTATTACTAGCTTATCATTTTTTTAATGTAATATAGGCAATTTATTCCTAAGGGGCAACAGACACTTTATTTTTCGATGAAACCATGAAATATAAAGGTGATTGCTAGCAGCAACCGCTTCATTAGTTACAGATTTCTTTAATGTGGAATTATTTAGATGACTTACTTCAGAGATTGTGCATATTTACTGATAATGGACTGTAGAATTGTGCATATTTACTGATAAAGGTGGACTGTAGAATTGTGCATATTTACTGATAATGGTGGACTGTAGAATTGTGCATATTTACTAATAATGGTGGACTGTGGAATTGTGCATATTTACTAATAATGGTGGACTGTAGAATTGTGTATATTTACTAATAATGGTGGACTGTGGAAGCCTGAGTAGACTTTTTTTATGATAAATGTTCTCAACTGGGCAGTTTTGCCATTATGGGTGCATATGGTTTGTTTCATTGCTTACTGGAAAAATGTTCAAAACAAATTTAAAACACCCTCTAACAAGTGTACTGTATTGTACAAGGAATATAATTTTAGTACAATGAGGAAGGTGTATCAAAGAGCACATGTATGTTTCATATGCAAGGGGCCTATGATTCGAAAACAGCCCGAAATTAATCTTTATCTGCCACTGGCAAAATGTATTTTCTTTGAATGTGGGTTTCAATGCTGTTTCAATGAATGTGAGTTTCAAGGGCAGAGAAGTTTTAATGCTAAGTTTTCATTGTGAGACTGCATTGCTTTGTTTAACAGACGACTTAGTGTTTGTGCTGTAAAATACAAAATAAAACTTTCAAATGAAGTCCAACTCATCATAGAAGTAAAGCAGTATGCACATTAGTGTTTATGGTAAATGGAGTGAAATAGCCAAGTAATGGTTCATTGGAATGGCTGCAGAGGCTCCATTCAACCATTATTTTGTCAGGGGGGAAGGGCAGCAAACTTAGACAGGCCCAGCTGAACTATACCTCCCAAGTGTCCAGATTTTCAAAGAATGAATAGATTTTTTCTTCTTATTTTTGGTTTGTTGTTCATAAAATTTGTAGTTTTAATTCCTAAATGATTTGCCAGAAGTCACTAAATAATAAGTTTCAGACTTCATAACCTTCAGAAAAATGCATGTTAAAGTAAGAGCTGTTCTATCAACTGTCTCAATTTATACAAGAGCAATTTTTAGTACTGTTTATATGTGCCCCCAGTATATTTGGCCTTGTTCAGATTTACTGCATTAACAGGTTGAGAGGTACATGCAAATAAATTGCTTTATAGAATTAGGCATAGCCAACCTCTCAACTGTCCCCAATTTTGGCTCAAAATGTTGCTCTTCCCCTAATAATCCCTCCATAAAATAGCAATTCTGGAAGAAAACATGGAGGGTTTACAATTAAGAAATAACTGTAATAATCAAAGTTATAGATTACTTGAAATGCATGTAGATTCTTTTATTTTGTCAGCTGCTCAAGGTAGCAGTATTAATAATAAAGTGTCCCTTCTTTGACAGGTAGCAGCTGTATTGTGTGTCTATTTTATATTTTTGCATCACATTTTGGTCCATTTTTCATAAAATTGTGTTTTTTGGCAAATTAGTGACAAATCACTAAAGACTGAAGTTAGAAAATGACAGACATTTGAGTTTCAGATTTTATACCCTTCAGAAAATTCATACTAATGCAAGACCTATTCTATTATCTTTCTAAGTTTATTAGAGCAATATTTAAAAATTGTCCTTATTGTTGGGCCTTTGTCCCACTTCTGTGTATGGCTTTGTCCAGATTTCTTGCTCTTGAGGCTGAGAGGTATGACAAATGTATCAGGGCCATCACAGTCAGCCAGAGAGATTTCAAATTGTGACATGCTTGTTGCACCCCACTCCCCCATGTAGTGACTCTGGATGTGTCCAAGCAAGGCAAGGAGTAGTTGTATCTACCTTGGATGGGGAGGACACACTGCATAAGTACTACAGTGGCTTTTCATCTGTCCTTGATTTTGCAGAATGGTCTGTTTTCTGTCATATTTTTGTACTGTTGATTTATGCTTATTACTCAGATTTATGCTTATTACTCAAAGTGCCTGTTGCTCTGTGTTTAAGTAGCAATGCTTTAATGACCATAAGGTAAGCTTGTCTGACATCGTAAGATGCAAGTAAGCTTTAATAAGCATACTGTTAAAGAATTGCCAACATTGAAAGCCTTTCTGTTGTTGCCATGCAGAGAATACTTGACTAGATAATGTATAAGCCTTGGGTATTAAAGGACAGGATTCCATTATTTTAAAAAGCTCATTACACTTGTTGGAGACTTCCAGTCATCTCTACAGACTTTACCCGTAAACTAAACAGAATGCCAATCATGTGTGGTCCATAACCTGTACAGTAATCCTTTAAGCAATGTATCTTGAGCTTGTTTCTTGTTTGCTTTTCATTTTTTACTTTTATCATGTTTTCCCCATGAAACAAGTTGTCAGGCAGCAGCAGGTCTTTTTTGATAAGAAACATTTTTACAAGTGGGGGCATCACATAGATTTCTACTTTCAGCATGTTACTTGGTACTTTAATAAAGCTGAATATATTATAATTAGAACTGCAGTGCAAGGAGAAGTGGTTTGAGTTGAGTGCTTCTGGTTTTTCTTATACTTGATTTTGACTGGCATTCCAGTAATGTATTTAAAAGTAATTTATTTTTCATGCCTCACAACCTTTTGTTTCCATCTAGATATTAAGTAAGCTGTCATGCAGCCAATGCATTGAAATATTTTTATTCTTCTACACTTATTTTTGTCTTGATTGGACTTTCATAATGATGGTTTGCCACCCAGGGCAGCGTATTTAATTAAAGTTAGTTTTTTGTGGTTTTGTGCATAGCTCCTCCCCTTTATGGTTGACCACACCCCTTCCCCTTGACCCCACCCATTCAGCTGTCTCCTGCAGCCCCCCTGTGATTTGAAGTCACCAGCCGCCACTGATGAAGTCAGTTTCATCTTTATCTTCCACCTGAATGGTTTCATCATAAAACACTGAAACAAAATAAGTAGTGAAACACATAAAATGCAAAGTCAATAAAATACAGGCTACCACATAACAATCTGATTAAAATATAAGTACAAACAAAAGCTTATCCAACAGAAACTCTAGACAGACCATAAGTGAATGAATGCAGAGACTATCAAATCAGTATCTGAAGCTGGTCTGGAATGATATAATTATAGACTAAATCAAATAACTAGCACTTAGGGATATCTGAAAGCAACTGAAAGTGAACTACCCTCAAAGGCACCAATGATCATACAGGAAATACCACAGTTAAGTGTAAACAGAGGGAGCCAGTTAATCAACTGACAGCCATTTCTTTGACTGTCAAAAGATCAAAGGAAAAGTGCCAAAACAACTTTTGGCAACAATGGAGTTTTTCCTTTTCTCCACTGTTGTGCATCCTCAGAGTAGGTATATAAAAGTTCATGGGGTTTGGGGTGTTCAACCACATGAGGGTGTAGGGAGGCTTGCCTTTGCAAAAAAAAAAAAAATACGTACAAGGTTTGCTGAAAGTTGTTTTGACACATATTTTTTCACTCTACTGGCATTTGGTATATTTGCAGTCAACTGATCAACATGCTTCCTTAAACGTTTGACCAAGTGCTGTGACCAGCATTATGAAAAATGCTACAGAGATATGCAACAAGACCAGAATATATAACACTGGTATATAGCCATATGAAGATTGTTCTCCACCATAATGAGGGTGGTCTCATTACTATGTTGAGAATGAAAATCATGGTGATATGGGATCATAAGCCCATTCACTGTAACGTATGCTTCATACTAAATGCAGATATTTTCTTGATATCCCTACACAGATAAGAATAGATCAAAACAGGACAGAGATTATCAAAAATAGTGAGATCTGGGGGGTGTTTCTTGAGAGTTGGGGTAACAAATGCCTCCTTCAAGGCAGATTGAAAAATCCCACACCACAGCAAGGACAATAATATCTGATAAGTATTTGAGCCCACCATATCAAGGCTTGTTGCTACAAGCTTTGAAAGACAATGTCCCAACATCCAGATCACAATCTAGGTGCTTGAAATCACAGTCAAGAACTCATTGTATTTGAGAACATCAAACAAAAGCCAAGAAGAAGAAGCCAAAGCATAAAATGAGAAATGCCCATGGATTAAGTCTTACAGCACAACCGTGTCAGCAAAAAGTGAGCAGCACACTGATGAGAAAAGAATGCCCATTAGGTAGCAAGGGAAGCTTGGCTACACAATCTGTCCACCATACAGAAGGGCATGGCTAGTCAATGTGCCACTGCTGAGCCCTCTTATTTTTTGCAAGATATCTCATCCCTGGTGTCAAGTGTAATGCTTATCAGGTCAAGTGTATCAGTCCAAAAATCTACATGCTTCCAAAATGTTCCAAAATCTGCATTCTTACCATAAGGAATGCAGCTCAGAGTCAAGCCATGGCTGACAGACCCTCAGTACGACAAGGTATGTTTGAGTGGGAGCTAGTCAGTTTAAAGTGTTAGACAGGGACATGCTATAGTCAGAAAACAAAGCATTTGGATCACATGTAGCATCCTCCAGGAGTAATTGAAGAGTGTAGAAGAAAATAAATATGTGGTGACTGTAGAAATATCATGGCACTCCAACAGTTCAAAATTGGGGGGTGGCTGACTAAAATGGGGTAGATCCAGAACAAAGTAGATTAGGAAGTAGTCAGATGAGGAAAATGGTTCCAATGCCAAGTCAGTAAACTTCACATCAAGAAGAAAGACCATATCAGGAGTATGGGCTGCAGATGCAACATTCTGAGTAAACAAGAGTCCCTTCAAAATATAAAGGCTTTTTTTATTAAGATAAACAGATTCTTTACTGGCCCAGATTTTAAAATCATCCAGTACTATTAGGTTCTGCTGATACAACACATTATTGAAAAATAAGTCAGTGAATTTTTAGGTTCATAGGTAAGTACTAGGTTAGCTGCCCTTGGATGACATTTTAAGCTTTTCCTTGTGGTGCTTGAATTAAGCTATTTTGTTTGGTGTTAGACTGGCCCTACCACCCTTATAGGTTCATAGGTAAATACTAGCCAATCAATTTGCAGACTATTACATACTTAGTCAATAACCAGACAATTACCAAAGGTGAGAATCAAACTCTGTACTTTGTGCTTGTGAGGTAGGCATCTTAACCATTAAGCCATCTGCCAACCCCCTATTACTCCTAGTGAGAATAAATGGGATCATGCAAGAGGTAATTAGAGGCAGCCCCTAAATGCTTTATCCCAAGCATGTGTCCACCCAAATTATCTACTGTATGATCGTAGTTATTATCACAAGGAGTAATAGGGGGGTGGTAGTTGGCTTGGATATGGACAAGGATGAGCTTTGTTTCATGTGGATGGGGAGTCTGTTCCAGAGCAGTGATATCATCTGCAAGATACACCTATCCCTCAAAACCATTCTGTTGATGTTGAAGAAGAGATTTATATCCCTAGACCAAGTATTTTTGATTACATTTGATTTGTTGATGTGCAGTAGGTCTATTGATATTAGGTCAGTGGATCCCTTATATGGCAGACACTGGCACCTCTTAGCAGTCTGTAGAATATCGAGTATAGTGGCAGAGGATGATAGAGTAGGAAAAACATACATTTTGATCCTGCAGCCATGACATAATAAAAAGAGTTGGTATCCTCAGTGGTAGCATGGGTTAATTCCAGTACTGAGATGGAGCAAACAGCAACTCCACTCTTGAGCCTACCTTATCTAGGACACTGAATAGCAAAGCTCAAAGGTGGTACGGTAGCCACAAAATGGAAGCCAAAACTGTCATCAAGCCATATCTCCATAATAAAGGCAAAGTCACCATCAAGCAGTAAGCCAGAGATAATCCAGAACTTGTTGCAGATTGTCCCCAGAGCCCAGAAAAGAGCCACGTGAAGATAGGTCCCCAGCCATCTGCTTTGAAGGACAGAATAAACCCCCCAGGTACAGCACAAGGAATCAGGGAAGTAACTCTTAGATTGTTTCATCCTGTGCAGGGAAGAGATGGCTGGAGGCCCATAAAGGTAGTTTACCTGGGAGAGGTCATAGTAGCTCACATTTGTTGTCTACCCCTTGCACTTAAAATTGTTGTAAGCACCTACAGGTCTGAAAAACTAATTAATGGTAGGCAATGGGAGATACATGGTTGAATAGTCAATGAAATAAGCCTATCCAGCATTTAAAGTCATGGTAAAGGGGTGAGTATGTGTGCAAATGGAGACTTGTATTGATAGAACAGTGCAGGAACAATTAACAAGTAAGTCCTCAGATAAATGATGAAGTGAAAAGATCAGATATGGAAACTAAAATGAATGAATATGATTAAAACTAAAATGAACTCCCCTTGATGTGTGGCAATAACTAAAACATCATATCAATAAAAAGGTGTAGGACTATAGAAAAGGAATGTAGGGTCACTAAGAAACAACTCAGCAAAAAGACAAATTAAAGCAGTATGTGACAGGAGAAAGGAATGTCATCTAAAAAAAAAAAAAATGTCATTAGAGAGAAACACACTTAATGATTCCGCACTCAAATTGTTTGAATGACTGATAACAATAACTGGAACCAAATTAATTCAACCAGACTCAGATTAGGTAGAGACTAAGCCATTTCAGGTCAGTTACACACAGAAGCACAGGTATGAACTCCTAACCAGATATAAAACAAAATATACAATAACCCCACTCATTAATATTCCAAAACGTGCATGCTGATTGGCCAATGTGCCCATGGTAAATCCCACAATATACCAACGGAAAAAGGTCCGGTCACCCGGACTTTTTTTCGTAGGTATAAAGTGCTCAAAACTTTTTTTTAAAGAAAAAAAAAAAAACAGAGCAACGAAGACTTTCTTTTCTCTGATGCTTCCATTTCTAAGCATTGATGTACTGGGTATGCATGGGATGTAAGTCCCATACGCATGCTCAGTACATCAAAACAGGGAAGCAGTGTACCACAACCAGTGGAAGAACAGTAATGTGCCGTTATACAAAGACATTATTTAAGAAAAGTAAGTATTTTTTTTCTTAAATGTCATTGTATAATAGCAATAACTGACTCTGTGGTTGTGGTATATTGAAATTTACCCACGGTTGGCTTTGTTTAATCACTCAGGCTTCACCCTCATGATTAAACCACACCAACCATGGGTAAATCTTCAATATACCACACCACATTGTCGGTTATTGCTTAAATAATCTACGGACAAAATTCAGTAAAGTGTAGGCCTCCTAAACAATAAAAAGACATGGGTCACAAAGCTCCAGGGATGAATTTCAAACTTTAAGCCTGCAGATCATGATCAATGAATTGTAAAACTTACAGGAGAAGTGTGATAGAGAAACATGTGCTATAAACCATCATAAGTCGATTAATCAGAATAATAATATAACATTTCAAGCATAACAAATGAAAATTTCAGATATACAAATAGATGAAATTTTATATTTAAATGTAATGTTAAGAAGTCAAACCTACAGAACATTAAAATTACTCAAAATGTTTATATAAAATAAGATAAGACAATCCTGTGATCACCACTATCAGTTACTACAAGTAGGAATAAAAAGTATCAAAGAGAAAAACTCATAAAAATCAGATAATAATTCAACAGCAAACTGTGATTAGTTATGAAGTCACAAAACTGCAAACATTACATCTTATTTTAAAATGTTTTAGTATCAGAACTCAATGAAGCAGCTATAATCACTCAGATTTCATTAGCTCAGGCAGGAATTATAGTGTACAGGTTTTGCAAAGTTATGTTATTACAAGAACTAGACTTAACGGAAAAAAGAAAGAAAAATGAAAAGCATTTGAAAGGATCAGGTACTTATAATATCACAAAATGCACAAAGGGGAATGTAAAAGGTCAGAGATATCAACCCAAAAATATCCTGAAGATAATGGCTTCAACTATGCCCGTCAAATATCCCTAGTTTATAGGTATTTCCTGAACTCTATTTCAAAATGTTGCTCCATCCCTCCATAATTTTTGACATTTGGAAAACTTATGTAAGTAGTACTAGCGATTAAAGAATATCTCTAACTTCTCCCTGTGCATTTATTTATTTATTTACTTATTTTATATTTTTATTTTTATCTTATTTTTTTCTGAAGGAAAAAAGGTTGTGAGCTATGGTTCCCACAGTTTAGCAGGTACAACGAGAGGATGACATGTTGCAGATCACTGTGAAATTATATTTCACAAAATCTACAGGTTGCCCAAAATGACAGAAATTAAGTGCAGGTGTAGAAATATTTAATCACAATTAAAAGAAACAGTGGACAGGGATGATGGAGGGGGTATGCTTAGTGTCCAGCAGATTTTATTCATCAGAAACAGTGAATGCAAAAGGATGACTAAAAGTAGTCCCAGAGTCCAGAGTAACAGCTTCAACAGAAAACCAGCAGCACTTAGACACAGAAGCAAAATTCAAGTAACAAAGAAAAAACATAACTCACAAAACCACAGACTGTACAAAGTGAGCTGTCCAATCACTGATGCGGTGAAAAGTCAACAGCAGCCACTAGAGATGCAGAACGTACTTCAAAGAAAATGCCCTGCAGAGTCCCTAGCAGAAAGTGAGAGTAATGGTCAGTGAATGTAAGTACAAGAAGAAGTGCAATGAACAATGCCAATGGTCTGTTATAAAGTCCGCAAACTGAAATACTGAGTCTACAGTAACTGGTCGCACTGGTAAGACATGTAAGAAGCATTGACAATGAGCCAGCATAGTGACAATAAAATACTAACAAAAGCATTAAAGTACTGGACAAAATACATTGGGACAGGTATCCATTTGCCAACATCTTGCTATGACCCACAACTTAAAAACAAGAATTATTTGTATTTCATTTGTCAGTTTTTTCCCTTATGGGGAATATTGCCAAATTACTTAGCACATTCAAGATAAAATCATGCTCTGTCAGTCCTTCAAGTGCTACTTTTACAACTTCAAAGACTTCCAAGAAATCCAAAGTCAAGATATCCTGTTAACACATCTATGCTATTCATTTTTAGTTAAGGATCTCTCTAGAATTTTATATAGAATATTGATTTGAAGAACAGGCCTGAAAGTTCTGATGTGCTTTCCACCTTTTGAATTGGTAGCCTCCACAGATGAGGGTTAAGTCCACACATATACTACTAGCAATTTGCATAACATGACTGACTGGAACTTGGTTAAGTTTTCCTTGATTCAGTACAGGAAAGCATCATTGTAGATTGTTTTCACATATGGAACATGAGTTTTTAATTTTATTTGTAGCTTTAGTTATCATGTCTCCACTTTGGAGTGAAAAACTATTTTTACTATAGCTCAGTTGGTCAACTGTGCTTTTGTTAAGTTTTGCTCTTTGAATGT